>NW_019742565.1:11237-18432 GCF_002891405.2 Cryptotermes secundus | reverse complement strand
CCTGCTCCACGGCATTACAGTGGCGGCAGCGGGAGGGCTACCTCCCCGCCCCCCCCTGTTCCACGGCATTACAGTGGAAGATACTGCATGGCATTTGGACTTTGCATTTTTCACAGATCTCCTCTGCCACCTGAACAAGTTGAATGTCAAGATGCAAGGAAAAAATTAATTTATTGATGATATCTGGGGCCATATCAGAAGTTTTAAACTATAACTTCTTCTGTTTGCAGATCACCTAGCTAAGAATGACTTGTCCCACTTCCCGAGGTTAAATTCAATAGCCCCAGTGATGAAGGACAAGCTTAGGAGCTACGAGGGTAGCCTGAGAAGACTCCGTGGTGAATTTGAACGAAGATTTCAAGACTTCAGTGCCATTGAAAAAGACTTGGATGTTTTCAGTATGCCTTTTAATGTAGACTGTGAAACAGTGAAACCGGACTTGCAACTTGAATTAATTGAGTTGCAATGTAACACTCAACTCAAACAGTTGTTTCTCAATGTCCCAAAATTAGAGTTCTACAAGTCCTTGTCGAAATCCAGTTTCCCAAATCTGATATCTCATGCCCAGAAAGTCACTGCTATGTTTGCTTCATCCTATATATGTGAACAGGTGTTTTCTACAATGAAACTTCGAAAGAGTTGTATTAGAAACAGACTGACAGATGAACATTTAACTTCACTTCTGAGAATCAGTGCATCCCAGTTCGAACCAGATTATGAGAAAATTTTGGAAATGCAGTCACGGTTTCATTCGTCACATTCTCCTTCATAATCTTTCAATCATTAATAGGGCTTAGTATTACAAGAATTTTGTAAAATCTACCATTATTATTTTTAATAAATTATATTGGCCTGCCTAAAGTTTTTTATTTTTTCTTTGGCCCCCTCCTAAAAAAGTTTGCCCATCACTGCTGTAGACAATACAGAAATAAGTTGTAAACAAAGTGTTGCCTTCTATGCTAGTGAGGTGTCTCAGAATTATACGCGCAAATGGACATACTATGTTTTACAATGTGTCAGTGGTGATTTTGTGCATCTCTGTTCTTATGGAGAATTTCCAAACAAATGTAGCAAATTTGTATATTAATTGCCACAATCGTAGTTGGTTGAGGCACTGTGCTACAAGCCGGACGGTCGCGGGTTCGATTCCAGATCAGGTCGTTGGAATTTTTTTTTCAGTTGACCTAATCCTTCCAGCCGCACTATGGCCCTATGATCGACCCAGCCTCTATGAAAAATTATTACCAGAAATCTTCAAGGGTGGTAAAAGGCGGCCGGCGCGTGAGCCTGACAGCCTTACCGACGTCTGTGAGTCGACTGTCTAGAAGATGTGGGAAACTCGACTTCTCACAATCTTATGGGATTCACAGCCTGTTACAAGAATAGCTTTACTTTTTTACCTTATTAAAATAGTAGTGCAAATATCAAAAGTTACTTGCAGAATGAGAAATAAGTTACATGGCCTGCATTCGTTTGTGAATTTGGGAAGTGGATGGCTAGAATTCCTATCACATACTCTTGCAAATGTAGACCATTTCATGACATGTAACCAAATTATTTCTTATGTTCCATTCCCCAATAAATAAATCCTTTGATTTACTCTCATTGCCATGAAATCTGGGATTAGTGATTCATCATATTTTCTGAACCGAACAGTACACAAGTGTACATTTCTCGCTTTATGCTAAAATGCATGATGGCAATCACTTAACTGCAACATCTGGTAATTTCCACACTACGTGACATAAACAGAATAACGGGATTTAAATGAACAAATTGCTATGTCACGCAAAGTGCAGTTCTGTAAATCCACTATTCGTTGTACTCGTGATTTTATGAGCATTCTGTATGCATGATGCTGTAATATACATAAAAAATTATACACATCAATCGTGAAGTATGTATTTTGTCCATGTGATTAATTATATTTTTAATTTATGATTTCATGTCTCAACTGCATCCTTCTGATCTTTACGGTAGCAGTCGCATATGTGTTGAAATTTAACAGTGTTATCGATGTATGGTGCGGGGCACGCGGTAGCATAGTTGTTGAGGCACTATGCTACAATCCGGAATGTCGGGGGTTCAGATCCCAATGAGGTCATTGGATTTTTTTTCAGTTGACCTAATCCTTCTAGCCGCACTATGGCCCTGGGGTCGACTCAGCATCTAATAGAAATGAGTACCAGGAATTAATTGAATAATTTTCCTGGGGAATAAAGCGCGGCCGGCGCGTAAGGCTGACAACCTTACCGCCATATTTGAGCCGATTGCCTAGATAATGTGGAACCCTCAACGTCTCACAACCCTATGGGCCTTCACGGCCTGATACAGGGATAGCTTTTCTTTCTTTCTTTTTTTTTTTTTTTTTTGGCTTTCTACCAATGTTCTATATAAATAAAAATGTAACAGTTCGTTTGGTCCTGATCGAAAATCTCCGAAAGTTCTTCACCGATTGCTTCGAAATTTTGACACAACGTTGCATTCAAATACGCGCGCGTCTTTATATACCTGTTATATAGATGTCACACCTGTCACAGGTAAAAACATGTCACATGTTCGGAATCCAGGAGTCACTTCCGTAGTAACGTTAGAACAGTTGCATAGGATAAGAGGTTCCGTTGCATAACAACGGATGAAACCGGAAAGTATACTTCCATGGAAACGCAATAACGGTGGGCCGTTGCATAGGAATTGCCGGAACAACAAACGCGTTTTCCCGGAGATGAGAGGATAAGAGGTTCCGTTGCGTAACAACGGATGAAACCAAACACTTCTACAAGGTGTTCTGTGCTAGCATTTCCTAAGCAACAGATGAAACTAACTCTTCGATAAGGTATTCCCTATCCCGTCCAGTCGCTGGCTATATGTATAAGAGAGTGTACCTCTCAGTGCAGTTTGCTGTGGGATTGAGCTGTGTCGATTGATCTGCGTTTGAATTGAAATATTTCGTTAGACTGAGCCACAGCAGCGCGTGGCCGGGTACAGATAACGTGTTTGGAATCCAGAAGAGTCACTTCTATGGAAACGCTAGAATAGATCGTTGCATAGGAAGTAACAATAGCGATACTGTAATCCCAGTAGTGAGCCGTTGTGTCAATAACATCGAATCTCCTCGGTTACGACGAATACACGGAGCGTTCCCACAGAGACAACGCAATAAAAATGGGTCGTTGCGTAGGAAACGCGGAATCAACAAAGCAGCGTTTCCACGGTTATAACAAAGGCTCATTTGCATAGCAGCGGCCGAGGTTATAAAAGGGGGGTTCAATTCATTAGCCCAGTTAGTCTGGAATAACGGCCGAAGAAGTGAGTCTGTAGCCCCAACAGTTGGCCGTTGCGTAGATATCTCAGTATCAACGGGCAGCGTTTCCCCGGTGATAGACAACAGAAGGCTCATTCATTGTATAGCAAGCGCCGAGGTATAAATAGCCCAGTTGCGTTGGAATTGGGCTGTGTCGTTTACCATAGCGTTCATTTCGTGAGTATAGTTTATTTTTCATTGTTTTTCATTTCGTTTTCTTAACTGTTTTACTCATTTTCCAGTGCAATTGACCGTGGGATTGAGCTGTGTCGATTGATCTGCGTTTGAATTGAAATATTTCGTTAGTATTTTTTTAATTTTTTGTTTCTTCGTTGCTTTCCAGTTCGTGTTCTTTCCTTTTTTAATGTTTTGCAATTTTTATGTTTTTGTTATAACTTTCTTTCTTCTTCTTCAGTGCAATCGATCTGCTTTAGTTCATCCAAATAATGCCTCGCAGAAGATCAAGCTTAGGTAGTCGTACTCGCAGAGCGGAAGCGATGCGTCGAGTAATTGCAACTCAAAGTGGGGAAGAACGGGCATCAGCGAACGAACGAAACCAGACTGAGCCACAGCAACGCGTGGCCGGGTGCAGCTAATGTATGATAAATATGAAGTATGAATGGCAGCAACAGAGATGATCTCTTGAAAATGTGGTAGTACTCCTTGAATTTGGAGAATAGAATATTAGCTAGTAATTTAAAGCCGTATAATTACCCAAGGAAAAAGACCAGCACAAAAAATCTCTGCGTGGCTTCAGGTCTTCCGCCTCTGTGGTCTAGTGGTCAGAGTTCCTGGCTACAGATCCACTACTAACTTCGCCGTCAAACGGCGGTTGCTCGGTCGGTATAGTTCGCTTGCGGACTAAAAGCCACAGAGTTTATATGTTCAAGCTCATGATAAACTGTGCAGTCACAGACACTGTGTTTCTTACCCTGATCTATTCTACTTTATATTAAGACACTAGCAGTATCTAGAATATACAGCATCAAATGGCAACGTAAATTAACAATTAGAAACTAACCAGTGATGGCCTAAGAGATGGTAAATTGTAACGCCGGAGTTTAAGTCAGTTAGCAGCGTGGTGTGTGCAAGGACGAACTATTCTTGGGAAATGTTTACAACGTATATACACGTAAAATGTTTCAGAAGAGAATGTGAATTATATCTCAAATCCTGAGATGTACGTATATTTCATACGTGCATCTCTGGATTTGAGATATTGAACGACCATTTCAAATGTAGGCGGCTTAAAGTGACGAAAATGCTTATAATGCTATCATATTGTAACGTATTGGGCGTATACGCGACAAATAAATTCACGCCGTCGTATGATATATAGCGAGTTTATTCCTTCGCTCGTCTTACACACTTTACAATCATTCCCGTCTGCAGTGTCACAATCACTGCTTACAATAACTCGGCGATGCTGGGCTATCTCTTCTGGCGGTTATTCCAAGACTGACTCCTTTGGAGGCTATTCCGAGACTGGCTCCTTAGCTGGCTCGATGAAGACTTTCTTCTCAGAAGGATGATCCGAGACCTTCTTCTCCGAAGGCGGCTCCGAGACACTTAGACGGCTATTCCAAGACTTTCTTCTCCGAAGGCTGATCCGAGACTGAAGACTTCTCGTCGAAACTGGGCGTTTATAACCTTGGCCGCTGCTAGGTAACGAACCCTCTGTTATAGCAGTGGAGACGTTGTTAGAACTACAATAGAGCTATTGTTGTTTCTTATGCAACGGTCTGCTCTAGCGTTTCCATAGAAGTGATTCTTCTGGATTCCAGACTCGTTACAATATGTTAGTGAAGGAGAAGCCAAATCTTCAGCTACTCAATAATTTCCCAGTATCTTATGGAACCTGAATGTTCATTACCGTCTTCACAAGAGCCCTCCACTGGTCCCTATCCTGAGACAGATCAATCGAATCCATACCATCCCATCCTAGGACCGCGCCATAGCTCAAGCAGTTAGTCGCTGGCTTTCTACCGCGGCGGCCCATGTTCGATCCCAGGTCTGGTCAAGTGGGATTTGTGGTGGAAAAAGTGGCGCTGCAACAGATTATCTCCGAGTACTTCGGTTTCCGATGCCAATTTTTATTCCACCAAATGCTCCAAAATCACCCTCACCTATCATCTGGGGCTGGTACAATAGGCCAGAAGTGGCCGCAGTACAAGGGACTTAGTCCCACCCCACTAGCAATAAAAAAATCCCATCCTATCTCTCTGGGATACATTTTAATATTTTCCACCTACGCCTTGTTCTTCCCATTGGTCCGTTTCCTTCTGGCTTTCCCACCACTATCCTATATGCATTCCTCTTTTCCCCATTCGTGCTACATGCCCTGCCCACCTCATCCTCCTTGACTTGATCATTCTAATTATACATGGAGAAGAGTACAAGTTATGAAGCTCCTCATTTTGCAGTTTTATTCAACCTCCTATCACTTCATCCCTTTTCGGTCCAAATATTCTCAATATCCTGTTCTGAAACACCCTCAGTCTATGTTCCTCCCTTAATGTCAGAGACCAATTTTCACGCCCATACAGAACCACAGGCAAAATAATAGTTTGGTATATTCTAATTTTTATATTTTTGGACAGCAGTTGAGAAGACAAAGGGTTCGCGACTGAATGGTAGCGAGCATTACCCGAGTTTAATCTCCTCTTAATTTCCTCCTCAAACAGATTTCGATTTGTTATCGTCGTTCCCAGATATTATTATTATCCTCTGAAAATCTATACTATTCATTTCTTAATTAAATATTTATGTTTCATTCCTCAATTCGTAATAACACTTAGTTTAATGATAATGAAATTATTATTACTGTCATAATTATCAGCTAATTGTTTGTTTACTTTTACTTTTATTCATTATTATTTCTTCCAAGTACTTACCTGTAATTTGTATTTGACTTTTAATAAGTTTGTCTATAATGTAATTCATTCATCTGCACTGTGCTGTGTCTGTAATTGGCCTTGCGGCTGTTGATTCGGCACATTAATAATAAAGAATTGAAATGAATTGAATTGAAATGTCTAAACTGTGCCACATTTTCAAAACATCTGTTTCGTATCGTTATGACGTGCCAATAACACTTTTGCTAAATTATAAAATATACTGTAACGTGTCTGGAATCCAGAAGAGTCGCTTCTATGGAAACACTAGAATAGACCGTTGCATAGGAAGTAACAATAGCGGCACTGTAATCCCAACAGTGAGCCGTTGTGTAGAAAACATCGAATCTCCACGGTTACGACGAATACGCGAAGCGTTCCCACAGAGACAACGCAATAACAATGGGTCATTGCGTAGGAAACGCGGAATCGACAAAGCAACGTTTCCACTGCTATAACAGAGGATTCATTTGCCTAGCAGCGGCCGAGGTTATAAATAGACCAGTCTTCATCGAGCCGTCTAAACAGTCAAGTCTTGGAATATCCGTCTAAGGAGTTAGTCTTGGAACAACCGCCAGAGAGGACAGTCCAGTGTGGGCCGAGATATTTTAAGCAGTATTTGTAACACTGCAAGTGGTAATGATTGTAAAGTGTGTAAGGTGAGCAAAAGGAATAAATTCGCTATACCGGACAACGGCGTTGACTTATTTGACACGATTAATGATATAAACTCCGTCTCAAGTGCAAACAATATATTTGTGTCTTTGATCTTGCTCCCTACACTACATGTTTCGGCCTCAGACGGCCATCATCAGGTGTATAACACTCACGTCGCTGTCACACTGCACCCAGTTCAAAATTTAACATCTAAAACACTCTCCCTGTCATTATCAACTTCTACTTCGTTGATAGCTGTCCACCCGTAGATTACTTCACACACGTTAATTTTGAGTTTATTGTAATAGCACCATAATAAAATCTTTAGTTCTAATTTTAA
>NW_019742565.1:7053-8858 GCF_002891405.2 Cryptotermes secundus | reverse complement strand
TATACCGTGGATATCGCCGAGTCGAGACGTAGAGTCAGCCAGTCAGTTGTATTCTGGCATTTGGAGTGTACTAATTGTGATACTGCAGATAGCAGTAATCGTAGATCTGTAATTTGAGTGATTGTGAGAGCGGATGTGAAATAAAGTTCGCTACATCAAATACTTCGAGAAGTTATTTGTCGCGATATACGCCCGATACGCGACAATATTGTTTGCACTTGAGACGGAGTTTATATCATTTATCGTATGGAGTGCAACAGGATGCTTAAATATAATATTATTTGACACACAAAACACGCTACAATACATATAAATACTTACTCAGTGAATCTTCTTAATCTGTTGTAGCCCTCACTGGCCACGGATAGGTTACGGCTGATAAGAGTGCATAATTCCTTACAGCGAACCACGAGCAACTTCCAGTTAGTTTTCATTATATAGCATCGTCACGGACAGCACAGAAAACATTGTTTCCTGAATTATTCCATTGTTGAGCGAACTATTGCCTAGCAACTGTTCGCTTGTGTATTACCGCGGGAGCGTGTTAACCGTCGGTTGTCTAGCAATGTTTGAGTGTTTACCGCCCGTTGTCTAGCAATGGATACTATTCCTGGGCCCGCTATTCCGACTATGTGTATGGTGGTAGGTGCAATTTGAAGCATCATCGTGGAATTCAGTGACTGAGAAGAAGTGACATCAGAAGCTGTAAGCGGCGGCCCGTGTTCGATCCCAGGTCTGGTCAAGTGGGATTTGTGGTGGAAAAAGTGGCGCTGGAACAGATTATCTCCAAGTACTTCGGTTTCCGATGCCAATTTTTATTCCACCAAATGCTCCAAAATCACCCTCACCTATCATCTGGGGCTGGTACAATAGGCCAGAAGTAGCCGCAGTACAAGGGACTTAGTCCCACCCCACTAGCAATAAAAAATCCCATCCTATCTCTCTAGGATACATTTTAATATTTTCCACCTACGCCTTGGTCTTCCCAGTGGTCCCTTTCCTTATGCCTTTTCCACCAATATCCTTTATACATTCCCCTTCTCCCCCATTCGTGCTACATGCCCTGCCCACCTCATTCTCCTTGACTTGATCATTCTAATTATACTTGGAGAAGAGTACAAGTTATGAAGCTCGTCGTTGTGCAGCTTTCTCCAACCTCCTGTCACTGCATTTCTCTTCAGTCCAAATATTCTCCTCAATACTCTGCTCTCAAAAACCATCAGTCTGTGTTCCTCCCTTAATGTCAGAGACTGTTCTCAAAAATCCTCAGTGTTCTTCCCTTAATGTCAGACCAAGTTTCACACCCATACAGAACCACAGGCAAAATTATAATTTTTTATATTCTGTTTCTGGACAGCAGACGAGTAGACAAAGGTAGCAAGCATTACCCGAGTTCAATCTCTTAATTTCCTCCTAGATCAGGTTTCGTTCTGTTATCGTTGTTCCCAAATATCTGAACTGTGTCACATTTTCAAAACATCTGTATCCTGAAGAAAGCAGTCTTCTGGCATTTGGCACCGTGTATATGTGGTGTTAACCGACGTTTCGGAGGAACGTATCGCCTCCATCTTCAGGGTAGAAGGAAAAATATAAAAAATCCGCAAGCGAAGAGACCGTGAGAACCGGTAAAAGCAGACTGGTGTTGGAAATATACACAGCTATGTGTTAGCAGAGAAGGAAGGGGGGAAGGGCAAGTATGCAAGTGAAATCAGTAGTGGGGAAGGAGCTGTGACAAGCAGGGTTTTTGTGTTGGGGGAGAGAAAGGCAAGGTTAAAGGCTCGGCACTAACCCTTAAGCTGGGGGGG
>NW_019742565.1:0-5886 GCF_002891405.2 Cryptotermes secundus | reverse complement strand
TTTTGAGGGTTTATAGGTCAGTTGTTTCCCTCGATTTCTTAATACAAAACAAGATAAATCTGAAAACTTCTACAAATAGCCTTGTTGAAAGTCCGAGTTACAGCATCTCGTTTGAACAGTTTCATCCAATTATTTCTAGTACATTCTTACAAGTTCTAACTTATTTACTAATTATTTCATATGACAGTTACTTTCATTATTAAGATTTTTAAACATGACACTTCCATATGTAGCACTACTATACCTCCATATACAACATTACTATACGTTTCGTTTAACCACATTTTAATCAACCTAACTAGTTTGAAGAGTATCCCAGACTCTATCAGAATATTGTACAATACTTCCCTCCTAAGTGAATCATAGGCTTTCTTGAAGTCTATGATTAGATGATGTACTGTCTCATTATACTCCCATTTTTCTCCAATATTTGTCGAATGCAAAAGATTAATCTGCAGTTGATCTGTTATGTCGAAACCAACACTGATGATCCCTAGTAATTTCATGTATGTATGGTCTTAACCTTGAGAGAAGAATATTGGATAACATTTTGTATGAAGTTGGTAGCAGCGATATCCCCCGATAATTACTACAGTCAGGCTTATCAACCTTCTTGTGAACTGGTACAATAATAGACTCCTTCCACTGATGAGGCAATTTTTCCTTAAGCCAAATAGAAGTAATTAGTTTGTGGATCTTAGAACGTAATATTTCGCCTCCAGCTTGAAGAAGTTCTGCCGGAATTTGATCACTACCTGGCGATTTATACCGTTTCAATTTTGCAATAGCACTTTCAACCTCAAAAGGGTTATGCTCAGGTACTAACGGCTTAGCTGTATGGATTTCTTCTGCCTAACATCATTGACCCTATCTACATTCAATAATTGAGAGAAGTAGTTCTTCCACCTATTCAAAATGTTCACTAAGTTCCTCTTCAAAAGTAATTTATTCCTCTATGCAGGTCTCTAATGTTCTTGTTTTTACTGTTCATTGCAAGCTCATCAATTTTGTCTTTCACATATTCCCTCTTTTTATTCCTGAAATGCCTGCTGGTTTCTCGTCTTTTATTGTTCCGATTATCCCCAATTAACTCGCTTGGATCCTGTAACCATTCAATTTGGCCTGCTTTCTTTGATCTAATAATTTTGAGCACCATTCATCCAACCATGGCTTATGCTTCTTCGGTTCATAATAACCTAGACTTTCTTTGGCAGACATTTTTACATTCTCTCAAATAGTTTCCCCAAATCTTTATTAACATCCACCTCAGCCTCCAAGTATTCCAAAGCCGTGAACCTATTTGAGATTTCAACACGATGCTGCTCTTTACCCTCTACCTAATTTAATTTCTTGAGATTGAACCTCTCCATATGAACTCTGTGTGTTGTTTGTGTGCTCACTGCCAGGCTTTCCCTAACCTTTGCCACCACCAGGTATTGGTCAGTATCAGAATCTGCTGCCCTGAATGATGGAACATCCAGTAAACTTGAGTGCCGTCTCCTGTCTATCAAAATATGGTCTATTTGATTGTGTATCTTCCCATCAGGAGTTGTCCAATTAAATTTATGGATGTTACGATGTGGGAACATTGTACTTCTTAACAGTAAGATTTTTTATGTGGCAAAGTTTACTACTCTAACTCCATTATCATTACTAATTTCTTCTGAAACGATTCTCTTATGTACAAATAAAACTACCTAATTCATGATTTTCATTCCCCTTTCCATAGAGAAATGTAATTCTCCTTCTGGTTCGATGCCACCACCATCCCAACTTACCTTCTGTACTCCCGCTAAATCTAATTTGTATTTTAAGGTTTCTGCTGCCACTGCCCTGAGCGAACCTGGCCTATACGAACTGCAGACATTCCAAGTGCCAATTCTCATATCCATTTTCTTTAGCTTGGGTCGTTTATCCGAGGCTTTGTGTTCATTTTGGTAACAAAGTAATTTTTTTACGGTGAGAAATTGTTAGCCCCATGCCAAACCCCCAAGCTGGTTGGCCACACCTTGTCATCTGTACACGACTGCTTATTCAATATATTCGCAGCTTCCCGCCAAAACTGCTGGGCGCCTCCATCTGCAACATGAGGACTCGCCATGCCGTGGTGACGAGGGACCCACCTAACATGGATTTAATTGAGACACAGTTGTTAATAATATGAGAGCCTGTGGGATCGTCGATGTTCCAGTAGGCAACCACTCAATAAGTGTGCGGGCCCTTAAAAGGGCCATTTGTTCCACCGTGGTTGCTGGAGAGTTGCGACAAGTAGCAAAGCACAGTTGCTGGAAAGTTGCGGAAAGTATGTTAGCTGCCTGGTCGCAGAACATGGTTGCTGGATAGTTGCGGAAAATACATTAGCTGCATGGTCGCAGCTGTCTTTAACACAGTGAAGACCTGATGACTCTTATGACTGAATGTGATCATTGATGATTGCAAAGTCAAAGTCATGGTCAGTCAGTCTGTCTGTCTTGGTGTCGAGCCCCAGCTGGGGCTCATGACCAGATGTTTTCTTCTTTGTGACATTTGCTGTCCTGTCCATTTGGGGCGTCCTCTCTGACGAGAGGTCGGGTCTGTCATCAGTCAGTCTGTTTTAAAAAGTCCACTGTCTGTATTTACATAATTTACAAATCCACACTTGTACCTTCTGTGCACAGTATATACAACGCCTCTGTCAATCCAGGCATTGTACAGCAGATTATGCCCCATTTCTAGTAGTAATCGCTACCACGGCAGTCTAGTCACTTGAACGGTCGTATGCCTGACCGCCGCCAAGTTTAAGCCTCTTATACTTTCTGTGGCTGGCTTCGCCTTGTCCGATGTTGCGAACATTCTCATTATCATGATTTTGCACGACTTCTGCTTGTTGCCTGCATAATTTTGTTATGTAATCATATACGTATGGAATTTTGAATGCCATGTGCAATTCGCGGACCAGTGTGCGCCTTGGAAAATTGCCAATGGTGCAGAGAACCTTGTTTTGCAGGCACTGCAATTTAACTAGATTGGTGTCTGCCGCAAACTCCCAGGCAGGACTAGCATACATAAACTGACACCAGTATTTTGGGTCTGTGTGACAAGATACTTAGAAGTTGTGTATTTTACAAAATAATAATAAATGAACAGAGGACTGCAGGCAGTTAGTTGGTTAACAGCTAATGCTTGACTAGGTAATGTTGTCCCTGTGCTTAAATAATAAATCACTATGCCATAAAGGCATATGGGAGGGTGGATGTATAGATCAATGTTTTCTTGACTTCAGCACTTGCTGGAGGTGAGTGGTGAGCTTCAGCCCCAGCCGCTTTACCCAAGGGAGAGAGTCCCGGTACCCACTGGAGAGGAGGCAGGGTGAGTCCCAGACCAGTCTGGGACAAGAGAAAACTCTTAACCTTACCAGCACTCGAACTCTGAACCCTATGTCGTCCAACCTGTAGCCAGTTGCTATACCATTTGTGCTATCCCTGCTCCCCAGTACTTGACTAGAGGAAACAAAAGGGGAATAAAAGCTCTCATATCCAGATACCCATAGTAAGTTTCAACATTTGCAAACCTACCAGCAGCTAAATCACACCAGCCACTTCCTACTGTGACATAACATGGGACACCGCTGTTGACACAGGCAACAGGGAACGGTATAAATAGCCAGCTAAGCAGTATGTGAGAGTGTGTGATCAAGAGTGACACAGTGTGGATCATGAAGTTGCCGAGTGCAGTAATTGTAATTGTGAATTGTATAAATGTAAGAGCGAATGTGCAATAAATTCGCTATATCCAGAATGGCGTGAAGTTATTTCTCACATGACCTACCAAACACGTGACAATATTTTATACTGTTGTATTGTTCCATGTAAACAACTTTTGTAATTGGTTTGTATATACTAAGTGAGGACAAGTTCTGTATCCATCTTGTGGATGTCTGGAATACTGAATAAATACAATACAATACAGTAGTAATACTTAATTTCTATTCTCATTTACACATAATACTGATACACAGTATTCAACATGTGAGACTTCACACACTGGGACATTCCACCTGGCTCACAGATTTTCAAGTAATGTAACCGATTACTCCTTTTTAGTAATATACTTCACCTAATTCATGTATACCTTCATTTTATGAAACTTTTGTATTTTTTAGGACTTAAATTACGAGTTTGGTTGAATTGCATACATTACTACGCATTATAAATTGCCATGACCCATGTATCAAGAAAGGATGATTCAATGTCTTGTGACTCTTGCAAAACTCGTGATTTAGTTCTTTCTTTGTCTTATGATGGGTGATGTAAGACCAAGGAGTAGGTAGCTAGGGGGTTTACAGCGCGGAAAAATTCAGGGAACAAGTCCTCCGGGAGGGACTTTAAGCTGTGTGTCCCGTGTCGTAGATTTACGGCATGTAAAAGAACCTCATGTCTCTAGGAGACCTCTGAGCTAAATTACAGGCACTTTCCCGCCCAAGTAGTCTCCAATGCCTCTGGTGGATGGGGGAAGCACCAAGGTACCGAGGGCCGACGGCATGCACTGTTACTGGTAGGGTATGGCGACAGTAGAAATTAAAGGGGGACGCACAATGGACCAATAACTGGTCTAAGTGCATGGGGAACCCCACCCCATCTCATAATACGAAAATACGAATAAGAGACCATAAAAAGAAATTACATTTAGTGACAAATGCAAAGCTATGGCTATTTTTGACACACGGAGTGAAGTAAATTTGTTGTCTTAAAGGGTTTATAAAAAAATGATAAATTCAGATACTAATGTCCCCATGTTACCTCTTGAAGGGGTAGTGCTAATAACAGCTTGTGGGAAACGTTCTAACAAAGTTAGAAAACAGGCCATGGTCGAATTCACCATGGGTGGAAGTAATTCTCCACAACTTACGAATGACGTTATTTTAGGATGTCAGCTCCTAGAAGAGTACGCAGTTAACATCAGTGGCGTAGCATGACTACCAAAACAGGGAAGCAACTTATATACTTGTATATAAAATTTTTCTAGATACCCTATAGTTTCTATCTTTTATTTAAAACAAAACAGCTAATAGTTTAATATGTATTGTATGCTTAAGCTAATACATTAAAATAACACCTAATTATCAACAGAATTTTATAGCCATCAAATGACAGGGTTGTGAACCTGGAATATAATTAATGCTTGCTTTGTTGTTTTTAATTGAGCTCGATTCTTCTGTTTTTCTTGGCAAACAGATCAATAACCTTATCTAGAAAGCTAGGTTTGGACTGCAGTTTGTTTAGGAAGGACTTTTCAATGTTCATCAAAGCCAGTGATGACAACCCATCCTGGTTCTGCGAATTTCTTAAGTAGTTTTTTAATCTCTTCAGAGCTGAAAATGAGCGTTCATCCGCAGCACTTGTCGCTGGTATTGTTAATACTAGCTCACATAATTTGAAGATTTGCGGGAAAACGCATGATAACTGAAGAGCATACATATATTGATGTAAGTCATACACACTATTTTTTGCCATATCTGGGTCCGAAAACATTACTAAAAGGAATGAGGTTCTATACATGGGAAAATATCTGGCATCGAGAAGACTCAAGAAGAGGAGCATAGCATTCTCTGAAAATCTAACAGAGACATTCTGACACACGACATCAATAATTTCACAGAANGAAATCCCTTAGAAGAGAGAGAAGTCTGCGTGCAGAAGAAATTGTTTCTGCATCCCATTCTTCTGGTTCCTCTATTATAGACACAAGAAGATTCTCAATTCCTTCTCTGTATTCATGCACAGTTTCAGCAAGTCGGCTATGGTACTGCCATCGAGTAGGTGCGATAGAAGGAAATCTTTTCCTAAGGTGGGAATCTAATGATTCAGTCCTTTTTGTGGACTTGGCAAAAAAGTTCTAAAGCCAGAG
>NW_019742564.1:0-771 GCF_002891405.2 Cryptotermes secundus | reverse complement strand
AGCTTGCTATCTTTTCTTTGCTAGCTTGCTATATATGCCTTGCTATCTTGCTGGCTTTGCCTTGCGAGCTTGCTAGCTTTTCGTTGCTAGCTTGTTTGATTTGCGTTTCTAGCTTGCTATCTTTGCGTTTCTAGCTTGCCAGCATCCAGTTGCTCTGTTGCTATCTTTGCCTTGCTAGCTTGATAGCATTGCTGTGCTATCTTGCTTGATTTGCGTTGCTATCTTGCTTGTTTGCGATTATTGCTTGCTTCCTTTACGTTGCTAGCTTGTAAGCTTTGCGTTTCTAGCTTGCTGGGTTTGCGTTGGTAGCTTGCTAGCTTTGCGTTTATATCCTGCTATCTTTGCGTTGCTAGCTTGCTAGCTCTGCGTTGCTAGCTTAATAGGTTTCCGTTTCTAGCTTGCTAGCTTCCAATCTCTAGTTTCCTAGCTTTGCTTGCTAACTTGATAGCTTTCCTTGTATATCTTTCTAGATTTGCGTTGCTTGCTTGCTTGCTTTCTTTGCGTTTCTTTATTGCTAACATGCTTCGTTGCTAACTTGCCAGTTTGCCTTGCTAGCTTTCTAGATTTGCGTTGCATGCTTACTTTTTTGCTTTGCTTTTCTAGCTTGCTAGCTTTGCGTTGCTACCTTGCTAGATTTCCGTTGCTAGCTTGATAGATTTGCGTTGCATGCTTGCTTGCTTGCTTTGCGTTTCTTTCTTCCTAGCTTTGATTTGCTACCTTGCTAGCTTGGCGTTGCTAGAATGATTGCTTAGCGTTCTTATGATGCTAGAT
>NW_019742563.1:0-429 GCF_002891405.2 Cryptotermes secundus | reverse complement strand
AGTCTCTTCCAAAACAATTCCTCCACTTAATGCGATCTAGACATTCTCCAGTTGTCTACCTTTATTGTGACTTGGGTTGGTTGTCTCGAAATTTTCATTACTTTTGTTTTTTTCCACATTCATTTCCATGCCATAGCACCTTCCAATTTCAATTAGTCTATCAATCATGCCCTGTAGCACAGTTTCTTCCTTAGCCATTAACACAAGGTCATCTGCATATTTCACAGTTTGAATAATTTGCCCTCCTACTTTGAAGTCTCCGAGCCCATCCAGAGCTTCCTTGGTAAGGCATTTGCTGTACAAGTTGAACAGAATTGGTGATAAACAGCATCCTTGTCAAACTCCTCTTCCAATCTGCACACTTCTTGTCTCCACTCTGTCCATTCGTACTCTAACTTTCTGATTCATGTACAATTTGCTAATCAATCT
>NW_019742562.1:347-902 GCF_002891405.2 Cryptotermes secundus | reverse complement strand
AAAGCTAGCAAGCTAGCAACACACAGCTTGATAGCTAGAAACGCAAAGTTAGCAAGCTAGCTCCGAAAAGCTAGCAAGCTAGCACGCATTACTAGAAAGCTAGAATGCTAGTAACGGAAAGCTAACAAGCTAGCAAAGCAAAGTTGGCAAGCTAGCAACGCAAAACTGGCAAGCTAGCCACGCAACGCTGGCAAGCTAGAAACGCAAAACTGGCTAGCTAGCAACGTTAAACTGGCAAGTTTGCAACGCATATCTAGCAAGCTAGCAAGCTAGCAACGGAAAGCTAGCATGCTAGCAACGCAAATCTAGCAAGCTATCAACGCCAATCTAGCAAGGTAACAAACGCAAACCTATCAAGCTAGCACCGCAAACAAGCAAGCAACGCAATGCTACCAAGCTAAAAACGGAAAGCTAGCAAGCTAGCAATGCAAAGCTAGCAAGTTCGCAACGCAAAGCAAGCAGGCAAGAAACGCAAAGCAAGCAAGCAAGCAACGCAAAGCTACTGATTAGTGCCCCCATCACTAACACTTTTTTAACCAGAAGTATAGTAGAAAG
>NW_019742562.1:0-201 GCF_002891405.2 Cryptotermes secundus | reverse complement strand
TGTGCTTTTTTGATCCTTTTTTATTGATTGTAAGACTAAATTAGGAACGGAAATCTAACAAGTTAGCAACGCAAAGCTAGCAAGCTAGCCACGTAAATCTAGCAAGCTAGCAACGCAAAGCTGGCAAGGTAGCAACACAAATTAGCAAGGTAGAAAAGCAAAGCAGGCAAGCTAGCAACGCAAAGCTGGCAAGGTAGCAAC
>NW_019742561.1:469374-541661 GCF_002891405.2 Cryptotermes secundus | reverse complement strand
GAATCCTGTAACTGTCCACAACAGGTTCACATTGTAAAGAAACTGTAAATGTTACTGAACCATTTAACCTATACAGACACAGGTTACTTCAGATTTTCTTCGGCTTCGTCCTTTTCCTCCTACGTCTTGTTCGCTTAACGACCAAAATTTACGACATTTATTGGATTTATACTGCAAGTCGTGAAACCAGAAGTCACATCGTGCGTCATTTAAACATAAAATGCGTTAATATCACATTAAGAATATTGATATAATTTCCATTCTAAAATGAATCACTGGACATGACATGAAATATTTTACAAGCCACTGAAACCAGCTTATATAAACTATTAAAATCCAAAAACGGACTATAGTCAGATGTTCTTAATTTCTGTATTTATTTTACAATTACAAATTTGTCTGTCAATACAGCCATAAGTCTACTTCAATTGTAAGTCTGTGAGAATCCAAAGACATACACGGGAGTGCGGGAGTACAATTAATTCTACACACTCTGTCCAGCAGGGATTGTGTTCTGAAACTGACAGAAGTGATTTGTGTGGATAGTAGATCCTAGTGTCTTTCAATATAAGCTTGCAACACGAACAGCAAAAATACTCTCTGAAACAGCACTGCAGATTTCTCTGTATGAACACGTTAACTGTTACTTCAATGTATTACTGCCCATAGTGACATACTGGAAATGCTACTGTCAGCTTGTTGTTTCTACTCAAGCATTCTTCAGCTTCTTCTCCTCCGTTTTAGGAGTCGTTCAGTTGAATAAGCATTGTCATGAATCTATAAGAAGCATTCACCAACTGAAAGAGATTAGGAACGTATACATTACATTCACGATACAAGATTACATGGAGAATATATCTGAAGTTCTGACAATACGACGTTAGACCATGAAGACTAAATTTAAGTGAGGACAGACATTCCCGGCCGCTTTAGCTACGGCGAAACCCCTGGGTATTCTTTGGCTAGGTCCAGAGTAGTAATTGTGATACTGAAATTGTGAATAATTGTACTTGCTAGCGTATACGAGATTGACCAATAAACAGATTCGCTAAATACGAGACCCGCGGGAACCTCCTTGTCGCGTTACATCCGAAACATGCGACAGTACGTACATACTGTATACATATCACGTTGAATAAACTTCCTCTTTAAAAGTCACATGACTGGGAGTAATAATTTGGCCGAAATATCCCTAGTCACATGTGACATTATTAGCATTCTCAACATTGAAAAATATTAATAATTAATTTTAAGAAATGAAGATATGCTTAAGAAGATATACCTTAAATGAGTACTAAATACTCCCACATGTTTCATTCAACTCAGCAAAGTTCCCTGCAAACAAGGCCACCTACCGAAGCCAGAGTTAGGAAAGACATGTCAAAGAAAACTCCAGCCTTCACGGTCACCGGTCTTGAGGCCCTCATGATGGCCAGAGGCAGCAGACTTTTGTATCCCGCTGTCTGGCTGTACCATTCAGTGCTATAGAACGCCAGCTGCACCTTCTCACTCTGAAAACAGTTACAATATTCATTTATATTCTTATATACTTATTTAGAATGAAATGTCTTACAGTTTACAACATATAGTTCTGCACCTCATTTAATTAAATTGAGGCTGAAATATAATAAACGCTACAAAACTCCTGCAGAATGACGACGCCACAAGAAGAGAACAGGAAGCTCTAGGCGTTGTGTAGGGCAGATGAACACAGCTGAACTAACCTCGTCAATTACTTGCTGACCAAACCAGCAATATGTCGTTATTAAAACTATGGATGCAATGAACAGAGATGCGAACTTGAGGAACTGGTTCTGGTCCCCGTAATTCTGAAACAGAGAGAGAGAATATCACAAGATAAGCAAAGTCTAGTTGCTGATGATGATATAAGCCCTGTAACCCCAGACAAATTAGTCGGTGACTAGTCCAAATGCTTCTAAATCTAAGAAATGGGGTTCAGTTCTCGAGAAATAGCGAGACGTTCTCTACTTCACAGTGGTCACAAGGGGCTCCTGAATAGACGCTCACATATCCAGCAGGAACAAGGGTAGTTCCCCTTAAAACATATTGCTCGGAGGGTGAAGCTGCTCACTCGATTCAACGTAGCCTCAAGGGAGAATGACTGCATGTATCTTCAATCCTCCATACGCCTTCACGAAGTGATGCTTAGCTAGGAGCAGGGAAAAATTTCCTTTCATACAAATTCTATTTTGGTTACACTTTTGCTGGGATTCCCGGAGAATAATGAAGGTTCATTATAAAGAAAGGAATTACAGGACAGATTCTGTAATTCATTCCTAAATTAAGAGAAATGCTGTTGACAGGATCCGGTAGAAGTTAACTCCTTCCGAAATATATGGCAGTTGAGAACAGTAATATTGACGTCTTCATATTAAGCAGAAATAGAATGTCCCAGAGGGACTGATACTGTAACATCCAAATATATTAACATTTCCTCCTGAGACACTCTGTGTAACATCTGTACTCAGTTCCATCTAAATTATGGTATCTACATACAAGTGGAACCATTTTGTGATGTACGAAATATGAAATTACCTGCATCATCTGGAATCCTGTCATGCACAGCAGCAGTGGGAAGTTGAGTACCTTCAGGAACGTAACTAAACTCACGATCTTGTTGAGATGATCGACGAACCTGCGATATATGAAAATCGTTTGTTTCGTAGCAGCACATGAGACGGCAAGTGGATCTATATTCATCGAAACTTCATTAAACTTACGAAAACTCGAAGTATGAGATGGGAAGCTTTGCAGCACGCACGGGGAGATGAGAATCGCGTAAAATATTTTTGTCGGAAAAAGTGAGGGGAAGGGACATCTTCGTAAATCGAGGCGTCTGCAGGAGTATAAAGTTAATAATGATGCCTGAATGATAGGAGAGAATGTGAATGGGTTTTACCTTCCTCAGGAAGATCAACTTTCTTGTGAAGACGCCGAAATCTTTGTTACAGCTTCTTTGTCATAAAAATGCACTGTATCCATACCAGTCTCGTACAAACGGGATGAATAAAGACGAAAACCAGTCTCAGTGCACGTGTGTTTATTCTTTCCTCAATATAATTTTTTGTGATTTTAAATCCTCTCTTATTCGTCGTCAAGTGACGTAATAATGATTGATTTATTGAAAAGATTAAGGAAGCGATCGTGGCCTGAACACAATTTACCGATTTTTCTTGAAAAGGCAGGAAACTCTGGGAAAGTCTCAGTTAAGAAAATCAGTCTGTGAGCGTAAGCTCTTCAGTACTACGCGGAATTGCTACACGCTGCGTTTGAGCACACACACTGGAAATATAACGCTATGCGTGTGTGCGTTTGAGATCTGGAATACGGTAACTTACTCGATTATAGCTTGGTGATGTTTGATGCATTCAGCAAGGTACAGCTGGAACGGATCTTTGTTCACGTGACAGTTTTCTAGAACCGCCATCTCAGAATTGCGGCTTCCAGAATTTCCACTCCCCAATTCGTAACATGTGATATCATCTGCTGAAGTCACGGGGTCATTCATAAGATTGAAGTCTGCAATATCTTGCAACGGGAACATTTGCTTTGTTCTGTTCAACTCAACTTCAGAGACATTCTCATGCATGTCATTCAGCATTGCACATAAAACCTTGAACTGAGCAGCTGCATGACTCATCAGAGACAGAAATAATATATCAACGGCAAAAAGCATCAATCCTGAAAAAGTTGAAGCAAACATCTGCGACACCATGATTAATTCAAACTGAGGTGAATCGTAAATTTCAAAAGGGGCCCATATAACGAATATGAATCGTTCAAAATCGTGTGCTTCTGTGGTAGCGTTATTTCTTTCGTAATTATAAATTTTAATTATTGGTTTTGCAACCCAAATGGCAGCACATTCCGCAGAAATGATAACTGAAAGTATTAGAAATCCTTTAACTTGACGTTCGGCGGTGTGAATTAATTCGATGTACTTAGATTTCATTCGGGAAACAAACTGAGTTCTCAATAAATCTATGAGGCTCATGAATTTATCTTTGCTGTGAAGAAAATATGCGCAAGAAATGCTTGCTAGAATCATGCCACTCATGTGACTTACTATGATGGAAATTAGTGGAATGTCTCCCCAGTTGACATATACTGCCATCAGCTGCCCTAACATCGAAAATATTAATAATGTAAAAATCAATGTCTGAAATATTTTGTACAAAAATCTTATGAACGGCGTTGCATTGTTGGGCGGAAGAATGCCAAATATATGAAGTAGGAAATTCGAAGTCATGATCTGTACTTTGTTTACAGAAAATTCTCCATCATTATTTAATTTTGGTCTTCCTTCAGGGGTTTCACTGTGTTTTTTCTTCGGTGTGATCATCCCTCTGCAAAATCTGGAGCAACGCCTGTTAACAGAAGTATTTAATTGTTGGTTGACAATTATGTGTAATTTTAGAATATACTACAATTTGTCTAAATATGAATAGATTTTAACGAGTAAGATATATAAAAAAATTGTTTCCAAATATCAAAAGTGGTTCCTATTCTCTAGGAGAAATTCCAGAAAATATTCCATAAGATACATTTTGATATTACTCCCTCATATACGTCTACATCTTGCAAATATTCTCTCCGACCAGAATTGTGTGAGTGTTTCTCTCTCTCATTAGTGCAGACATCACATATGTTCGGTTTTTCATGTTTCCTCAGGGTAATAACATATAATAAAAGTAAAAAAAGTTAATTAATCTGTACACACAAAGAACCAGGTTGTCCTACTTTCTCTTACTTTCTATTACACATCATGGCCAAATATATTTCTCAGGGTCCTGTCCCCAGGTATCACTATTCTGTGTTTTCCTCTTTAGGTAATATTCCACGTTTCCCACCCATAAAGATCACAAATTGTAGGTCTAAATATTATAATCTTTACGTCACGGATTCTGAGCAAGAATTCCTTAATTTGATCTCATGTTAAGTGATGCAAACTGACCAAGAAACACTAACAGCGAATATACCCATGACACGCAATACACGCAGATACGAATGTCAGTATGTTACCTTAGTGCTCTCCGTCTCTCTGTGAATGCGATATTTCTGTAGGCGGGCAGTGGAGTCACACAACTTGTCTCCTCTTCTCCCTTCAAAGGAGTGTCTTGCATTCGCTGGGAGAATCATATTCGCTTCTTACGTAACCGCATCTCTGAAACTTTTTGACGTCAAAAGACAGAAGTGTGAATAAATGTTTCAGACATGAAGGAGCGCGCATAATTACTGAGTTCTAAGACAATTTCTTTTTCACTTTGTCATGTACGTAGCATACATGAGGAAGTACTGTATATGGTAAAAAAGAAGATCGATCCCGAAATATTGACGGATTTACATGTTTCCGGAAGCCCTGAATAAAAGAAAGGGGCGTTTCTGGAACGCGTCTGCCATTCGAAGTGCCTGTATGTTTTTGTGGATATGCACCGCGCATGCGCCGAACGGCTGGAATGAATTCATTCATATTCGGTGCTGGAATATGTGTACGTCATAGGGCGGTGTTGGAAACATTGAATGAGCTAGTTCCAAAATTAAGTGCAATTAAAATGGGCCTCTCACAACTGTTATCTCTGAAACGTCTGTCACGAAATTCATTGCTCTTTGGAAATTTATGTGCGCGTGAGAAATCTGGTCTTTCGAATTTGAAGGCATACCGACCGAGCGACTGCCGCTTGTCGCCGAAGTTAGTGATAACTTTAGTAGGTAGAGGGTGTCAGGTGGTCAGCGCAACCGGTCCCCACAACCAGAGCTGCTATTTCTTTGAAATAGCTCCTCAATTATCGTCACGAGGCAGAGTATATATGCCATGTACAGTAAATGTGTGTGTCGGTGTCACATGCTACATGAAAATATTCAGCAAAGTAAAGTTTTGTATAGAAATATGTCTAGCAATGTCCGTTTTCCGAAGAATATAAATACAAAATTTGGGTAACTGGTTTGACTCCCAGATTATATTTGCCATTTCATTGGTAGACTTGCTTTTGCTTTTCAAATTTCTTGTATCAGTAGTGACGGCGGGGTTCAAATGGGATGTGCAAAGTATACACAGTAAACTAAACAGCGACAATTGACGAACGGAATTATAAAGCTAAATTACATGCTAAGATACACTCGTAGTTACTTATTCTGGCACGCTCATATATTTTCAATACATATATAGATAATCTAAAAATATATTTATACTCTCATGTCAAACTGTTCTTAAATATATAAAATTACAATTCAGGCATTACAACGAGGTATGACAACAAAGCTCGCGAACTCGCCACCGTTGTGCTTGCCACGGCAACAGTGGAGAGAAATCTCAGTATGGTGTGATGACCTTGGCATATCGGCGTATCACAGCTGTGTTGTTGTTGATCTAAGACAGTCGCCTTCTGAGTGGCGTCTGTTAATGTCTGGGTAAGTTTTGGTGTCTTGCATCACGACACGGCGCTTGCTCACACGGCACTGCTGTGAGGACGAAAATAAAGGAAATACTGAAAGAAAGGCATTTTGATGACGTTGGGAGTAACAAGACGACATGCTGACCGTGTGTACACGATATATACTTACGTATATCAAGCACTAACACATCTACATAGTAGTATCAGAGAGGAACTTCAGGTAAATTCCAATATAGGCATCATCGCCTCCTTCCAAATGCTTTGCAATTCATGATTCATCTGTCATCTTACCATTAGATGCTATATAGTCTAGTTATTAAGTGATCAAGGAAGTAACAACAAAAAAAAACAGGGAAGTGGCAAAATATGTATCACTGTCATTAAGGCGAATTAAACCAGATTTATTGACCTTAGATATTAATGATGAAGATGGATCCCTATTAATAGAAAATAGGTCCTGACTTGTGTTTCGCTTCCTAGTCGTCTATGTGCAACGTTGGTTAATATCCTTTGTCGCTTTCTCTTTATTATCACTACACGTTTCGGCCTCTTAACATGTCATCATCAGAGTATTAACCGACGTTGCACATAGGAGGCAGGGAACCGGAACTGGCAGTGTAACAGGATGCTGCAATTAAATTTTAGGAAAACGAATGCTTCAAGGGCAATAAATTAGATTTACCAATAGAATTTAAGATCGAAATATTTCGTTAAATCTGTGTTATGTTACACTACAATTATTCATTAAACAGTCTATAGTCCCGTGCCACACATACAATATAATTAGTGAAACTGTCAACTAAGGCATTCTATTTTCTAGAAATTATTATAATTATGACGATAAACAATGCTAACACTGAATATATTTTATTCCGTTTTAATAATGTATTATAGTAATTACGTCATTCTTAATAAATCTATATCAATAAAATGTAATCATAAAGGAAGATAATTCCAGGGCATAGAACTGAATCCTGTAACTGTCCACAACAAGTTCACATTGCAAAGAAACTGCAAATGTTACTGAACCATTTAACCTATACAGACACAGGTTACTTCATATTTTCTTCGGCTTCGTCCTTTTCCTCCTACGTCTTGTTAACTTAACGACCAAAATTTACGTCATTTATTGGATTTATACTGCAAGTCGTGAAACCAGAAGTCACGTCGTGCGTCATTTAAATATAAAATGCGTTAATATCACATTAAGAATATTTATATAATTTCCATTCTAAAATGAATCACTTGACATGACATAAAACATTTTACAAGCTACTGAAACCACCTTATGTAAACTATTTAAATCCAGAAACGTATTATAGTCAGATGTTCTTAATTTCTGTATTTATTTTACAATTACAAATTTGTCTGTCAATACAGCCATAAGTCTACTTCAATTGTAAGTCTGTGAGAATCCAAAGACATACACGGGAGTGCGGGAATACAATTAATTGTACACGCTCTGTCCAGGTGGAACTGTGTTCTGAAACTGACAGAAGTGATTTGTGTGAATAGTAGTGATATTAACATAAGCATGCAACACGAACACCAAGAATACTCTCTGAAACAGCACTGCAAATTTCTCTGTATGAATACGTTAACTGCTACTTCAATGTATTACTGCCCATAGTGACATACTGGAAATGCTACTGTCAGCTTATTGTTTCTACTCAAGCATTCTTCAGCTTCTTCTCCTCGGTTTTAGGAGTCGTTCAGTTGAATAAGCATTGTCATGAATCTATAAGAAGCATTCACCAACTGAAACAGATTAGGAACGTATACATTACATTCACAATATAAGATTACACGGAGAATATATCTGAAGTTCTGATAATACGAGACAATCTCGCCCTCTTTAGCTACGGGGAACCCCCTGGGCATCCATCGGCTAGGCTTGGCCAGGCCCAGAGAAGATATTGACTCTGCAGAGGAGAGAATATCATCTGCTAGAGCCCCTAATCGAACCACGACTCCCCGATTGTGCAGCCTGTGGCCCAGTCAGCCCCCACCCCCTCAAACAACCTTCACAATGTCAAGTACGCGTATTATTCATTTCGAACTGATTATTTTAACTTTTACGTTCTGCGCTGGAGGCTTCAAGTCACTTTCTTACAGAGCTCTGCCTGAAAGCGGGGCGGTGACCTGGTGCTCATACTAACCTAATATAGATATATAAAGGTTAAAATTTTAAAAAGTGATAAATTAACTTCCTTACACTGCAATCAGTGGGCGCTGAGCCATATACAAGGCCTCAGCTTAAACACAAGCTTCCCCGTGCTCGGTTATGTAGCCAACATGCCGATACACACCGTTTCTGTATAATTATACATACGTATACTGTTTACATATTACGCTGAATAAACTTCCTCTTTAAAAGTCACATGACTGGGAG
This sequence comes from Cryptotermes secundus, assembly GCF_002891405.2. Taxonomy (NCBI): domain Eukaryota; kingdom Metazoa; phylum Arthropoda; class Insecta; order Blattodea; family Kalotermitidae; genus Cryptotermes; species Cryptotermes secundus. Next base: position 532,856 of record NW_019742561.1, on the reverse strand, counting down.
TAATAATTTGGCCGAAATATCCCTAGTCACATGCGAAATTATTAGCATTCCCAATATTGAAAAATATTAATAATTAATTTTAAGAAATGAAGATATGCTTAAGAAGATATACCTTAAATGAGTACTAAATACTCCCACATGTTTCATTCAACTCAGCAAAGTTCCCTGCAAACAAGGCCACCTACCGAAGCCAGAGTTAGGAAAGACATGTCAAAGAAAACTCCAGCCTTCACGGTCACCGGTCTTGAGGCCCTCATGATGGCCAGAGGCAGCAGACTTTTGTATCCCGCTGTCTGGCTGTACCATTCAGTGCTATAGAACGCCAGCTGCACCTTCTCACTCTGAAAACAGTTGCAATATTCATTTATATTCTTATATACTTATTTAGAATGAAATGTCTTACAGTTTACAACATATGGTTCTGCATCTCATTTAATTAAATTGAGGCCGAAATATAATAAATGTTACAAAACTACCGCAGAATGACGACGCCACAAGAAGAGAATAGGAAGCTCTAGGCTTTGTGTACGGCACACAGACACAGCTGATGGAACTAACCTCGTCAATTACTTGCTGACCAAACCAGCAATATCCCGCAATTAAAAATATGGATCCAATGAACAGAGATGCGAACTTGAGGAACTGGTTCTGGTCCCCGTAATTCTGAAACGGAGAGAGAATATCACAAGCTAAAACAAAAAACAAACTGCGTGGCCTGTAGCCTGCAAGCTAACTATACCGACCGAGCGACCGCCGCTTGTCGGCGAAATTAGTGCCAAATTTAGCGGATAGAGGGTGTCGCGTGGTCAGCGCAACGGATCCCCACGGCCTTCTAGACCGGAGCAGCTATTTCCTTGAAACAGATCCTCAATTATCCTCACGAGGCTGAGTGGACCACGTTCCAGAGCCATTACTTCTCATAAAATCTGGTAGCGTCGGGAATCGAATACGGGACCTATGGATCTGTAGCCAGGAACTCTGACCACAGGACCACAGAGGAAAAATTTAAATGCTTCTGCCGATATAAACCCTGTAACCCCAGATAGATTATTCGGTGAGTAGTCTGAACGCTTCGAAATCTGAGAACCGGGGTTCGATTCTCGAGAAATAGTGAGACGTTCCCTACTTCACAATGTACGGGAGGGGCTCCGCAATAGACGCTGAACGATTCAGTAGTTACAATGGTAGTACCCCTTAAAACATATTGCTCACCCGCTTCGACGTTTTCTCGAGAGACTGCACGTATCTGCAGTCCCCCAGACGACTTCATGGAGAATGGTATGCGTTAGGACAACACCATCACAGTCGTACACGAGAATCACCATAACTTTAATATTGCTGGGGTTCTGACGAACTTTTGATTTTCGTGGTGACCCGTAATGACGCCATTCGTTCGGTTGGAGTTTCATTTGTGACTCGTGCGATTTGGCCCATGTCTCATCCAGCGTAATGACACGGCATAAGAAAGCTTCTCCTTCGTGCTTACAGCGCTCCGAGTGGTTACGAGTAGCGTCGTATCGTAGCCATTTCTGCATTTCCGTCAAATCAAGTGGAACCCATAGTGATGTAATTTTTCTCATGCCCAAGTGTTCCTTCAGAATGGAAGCACAGTCATATGCGCTAATCCTGTCTCTCGTGCCAGCTCACGAATCGTATGGCGTCGATCGCCCTCCAGTAAGGCGGAAAAAGCAGACACTAGGACGACCTGGCCGACGCATGTCTGCCACATTTTGGCTTCTCTCGTTGAAGACTTTCACCAACTTTGCCACTGTTCTGTCAGGCAATGCAGATTCCCCGCAAGCCTCTTGAAGACCTTGATGACACTGTCGTGCTGTACAGCCTCTGGCACATTCAATCTTTATCCAACTCCGTTGTTCCTGTTGCGAAAACATCGTGACAACACTACATTAGACCGCCAGCTAACACGAGGCTCTGTTCTTCTCTTCACTGCGCATGTGCGTGATGTGGGAAGGTTGAGTCCATTTGCTCTGAGGTAAGGTGGGAATGTCATAAACGTGTGGTATATGTGACGTTATTTGGTTCCGTTGCATGGTGGCTCTACAGCAGTGTTGCCACTACTAAAGTTCCAACCCTGGTATATGGAAGTTGAGAACAGTAATATTGACGTCTTCATGTTAAGAATATACAAAATGTCTCAGGAGGAAAGTCATAGTATCGGTCATTCTAAGCAGAAAACTGTACATGTACATGTGTCCTGTTCCTAACGGTTTCCGAGATGGAGCTATTTCACTGTACAGTTCACTGTACACTGTACAGACGAGCAACACGTCATGTCCTCACACGAGCTGCACCGAGATAGAGCTATTTCACTGTGCAGTGCACTGTACACTGCGCATACGAGCAGTACGCCATGTCCTCACACGAGTTGCACCGAGATAGAGCTGTTTCACTGCACAGTACACTGTACACTGTACAGACGAGCAACAGGCCATGTCCTCACACGAGTTGCAAAGTGCACTGATGCTGACAATGGAATTTTCGAAAATGTAAACTAGGTAAACTGCACCACCTTTATCACTTTAACAGTAAATACCGGTATTAGAAAGAATACGTAATGTCTCTTTCTTATCAACAGTTTTGGGAGTGTACACTGAAATAACTATTTCGGAAACCGTTCCGAAAGGACACATGTACATATACAGATTTTGGCTCTGAATGACTGATACTGTGACCTCCCAGAATATTGAGCTTTCCTCCCGAGACACTTTGTATATCAAGATTTATGCTCAGTTATATCTTAATTATGGGCTCTGTTTCTTGGGTACAAAAAGATATATACACACAAGGTGATGTACGAAATATGAAATTACCTGCATCATCTGGAATCCTGTCATGCACAGCAGCAGTGGGAAGTTGAGTACCTTCAGGAACGTGACTAAACTCACGATCTTGTTGAGATGATCGACGAACCTGCGATATATGAAAATCGTTTGTTTCGTAGCAGCACATGAGAGGGCAAGTGGATCTATATTCATCGAAACTTCATTAAACTTACGAAAACTCGAAGTATGAGATGGGAAGCTTTGCAGCACGCACGGGGAGATGAGAATCGCGTAAAATATTTTTGTCGGAAAAAGTGAGGGGAAGGGACATCTTCGTAAATCGAGGCGTCTGCAGGAGTATAAAGTTAATAATGATGCCTGAATGATAGGAGAGAATGTGAATGGGTTTTACCTTCCTCAGGAAGATCAACTTTCTTGTGAAGACGCCGAAATCTTTGTTACAGCTTCTTTGTCATAAAACTGCACTGTATCCATACCAGTCTCGTACAAACGGGATGAATAAAGACGAAAACCAGTCTCAGTGCACGTGTGTTTATTCTTTCCTCAATATAATTTTTTGTGATTTTAAATCCTCTCTTATTCGGCGTCAAGTGACGTAATAATGATTGATTTATTGAAAAGATTAAGGAAGCGATCGTGGCCTGAACACAATTTACCGAATTTTCTTGAAAAGGCAGGAAACTCTGGGAAAGTCTCAGTTAAGAAAATCAGTATGTGAGCGTAAGCTCTTCAGTACTACGCGGAATTGCTACACGCTGCGTTTGAGCACACACACTGGAAATATAACGCTATGCGTGTGTGCGTTTGAGATCTGGAATACGGTAACTTACTCGATTATAGCTTGGTGATGTTTGATGCATTCAGCAAGGTACAGCTGGAACGGATCTTTGTTCACGTGACAGTTTTCTAGAACCGCCATCTCAGAATTGCGGCTTCCAGAATTTCCACTCCCCAATTCGTGACATGTGATATCATCTGCTGAAGTCACGGGGTCATTCATAAGATTGAAGTCTGCAATATCTTGCAAAGGGGACATTTGCTTTGTTCTGTTCAACTCAACTTCAGAGACATTCTCATGCATGTCATTCAGCATTGCATATAAAACCTTGAATTGAGCAGCTGCATGACTCATCAGAGACAGAAATAATATATCAACGGCAAAAAGCGTCAATGCTGAAAAACTTGAGGCAAACATCTGCGACACCATGATTAATTCAAACCGAGGTGAATCGTAAATCTCAAAAGGGGCCCATATAACGAATATGAATCGTTCAAAATCGTGTACTTCTGTGGTAACGTTATTTCTTTCGTAATTACAAATTTTAATTAATGGTTTTGCAACCCAAATGGCACCACATTGCACAGTAACAATAACTAAAATTATTAGATACACTTTAACTTGACGTTCGGCGGTGTGAATTAATTCGATGTACTTAGATTTCATTCGGGAAACAAACTGAGTTCTCAATAAATCTATGAGGCTCATGAATTTATCTTTGCTGTGAAGAAAATATGCGCAAGAAATGCTTGCTAGAATCATGCCACTCATGTGACTTACTATGATGGAAATTAGTGGAATGTCTCCCCAGTTGACATATACTGCCATCAGCTGCCCTAACAACGAAACAATAAATAATGTAAAAATCAATGTCTGAAATACTTTGTATAGCAATCTTACGAACGGCGCTGCATTGTCTGGTGGAACAAGACCAGACATATTAAGCAAGAAGAGGAAATTCATGATCCGTATTTTGTTCAAAGAGATCTCTTTTGTGTTATTCAATGCCGCTTTTCTTTTCGAAGTTCGAATCTGTTTCATCGTAATCCGTTTCACCTTTCTGGAGAAGTTGGGACAAAACCTGTTGATAAAAATTATTTATTATTTGTTTGCAATTAATTAATATATAATTATACGAAACTTTCAGTAATCATAGCCGCATGCGAAGGGGTATCTACTTTAGTAAATATTTTTTTCAATGTCCGCAACTGGATTTCGTCCTAAGGGAGAATAATCCACCCTACAATCCTCACAACCTACATTTCTGAGACAATTTTTAATATAATATAATATAATAATATTTTCCTCCCATCTACGACTGGTCTTTCAATAATGTTTGAGCATAATACGAGTATACTTAACGTATTGCCTCTGTCTTCAGGGTAGAAAAATCCTGTGAGCGAGGAACCAGATTGAGCTGATACTGCAGACTGAGTCACCAGTCGAAAAACACACTATAAGCTGCGTGTTTCTCGACTGGTGACTCAGTCTGCAGCCACCTGCTCGAGCTGGTTCGTTGCTCGCCAATTTTTCTACCCTGAAGATGGTAGCGATACGTTCCTCCGAAACGCCAGTTTACACAAGATCTAAATGGCTCCACATCCCACATGACGGCATCCCTCCCTAAGTAAATTTGTACATTTAATCAAATATTATTAGTGTCATCAAGCGACGGAGGATACTGTTATTTTCGGCGATTGCACTCGTGGAAAATAAGAAATTTAGACAAAATTCTGATCGAAATGACAGAAGAGATCACCGCTCGCTTCTATTATGAAGATCAATTATGAAACAAGGGCGAAACACATGACCTGTATGCATGTATATATGTATGAATTATATATGTATGTGGGGCAAACGGTAGCGTAGTTGGTTGAGGCACTATGCTACAAGCAGGAAGGTCGCGGATTCAAACCCCGATGAGGTCACTGATTTTTTTTTTAATTTACTTAATCCTTCCAGCCGCACTATGTCCTAGGGTCGACTCAGCCTCTAACAGAAATGAGGACCAGGAATATTCTTGGGGGTAAAGGGCGGACGGCGCGTAAGGCTGACAACCTTGCCGCCATCTGTGATCCGATTGTCTAGAAAATGTGGGAACCTCAACATCTCACAACCCTATGGGCCTCCACGGCCTGTTACAGGGATAGCTTTACTTAGTTTTATGTGTGAAATCCCGCAAGATATTATTTTCGCAACCGATTCTTCCGTTATATAATTATTATGTCCATAACTGTACATTGTCTCAGGAATGTTGAATACAAAATGGTTTCTGTAGTTGTTGCATCAATGTCATTTTATTGACAGATTTATTTCTGCAGTTTATAATCTTCTTATTAGCAGAAACAGTCGGAATGAATTAGAATGATACAGTTAGACTGCAAAGTTATGTCATGTACAACTTCCAGGGGTATTCGTCAAAATAATGTACAAATGGCATTATGATATCCATGCTCAAACATTTATTACGATAAGGTAAAGAGCGTTACGCATCAATTCAAGTAGGCTGAAAATGCATTTGCACTCTTACGTAAAAATTACTCTAAGTAACTTAATACGTAGCCTTAGAAGTTAATGCGAGAGCAAACTTCGTTTAATTACAATAAAGGTTATAGCACTGCTGTAATTTTAGCTTCTGTCCTGAAAAACAATTTTGTATGTTGAATATACAGAATAGAAAATGAATTAATATCCTTAGCAACTTCATGTATATTACTTCCGGAAACCACAGGAGCTAAGAGAAATTTGTATAGTGGCCGAAATATTATTTGTTTTTCGTCACAATTTCTTATCCCAAACTTCTCTCATCCTCATAAATATTCGTAAATATTTGTACTCGGAAAACCGAAGTATACAGTAGCACAAAGAGTAAAACTGTTATTCTCAGATTTTAATATCATATTGAAATACGAAAATAACCAAGTAAGTGAACAGTCACCTCCCGAAACGTCGAGTATATTATTTTTATTCTTGGATTTGTAAAGCCGCTCTCTATACCTCACATTATTCAGCGTTGAATGACGTACTGACTAAAACAAAAAAGGAAACAAACTCCGTGGTTCTAGTTCGCAAGAGAAACTCTACCGACCGAGTGACTGCCGCTTGTCGGCGAAGTTAGTGCCAACTTTAGCGGACAGAGGGTGTTGCGTGGTCAGGGCAACGAATTTCCACGGCCGTTAATTCCAGTTTTCTAGACCGGAGCCACTATTTCCTTGAAATAGCTCCTCAATTATCCTCACGAGGCTGAGTGGACCCCGTTCCAGACCAAATACTTCTCAGAGAATCGTGTAGCGCCGGGAATCGAACCCGGGTCCTCTGGATCTGTAGCCGAGAACTCTGACCATTAGACCACAGAAGAGATCTGATGTGTTGAATAGTGAATAACAAATTGGAATGTACGTTAAAATGAATCAGTACTAACCTAATTTGGCATACTATCCTACTAAATACCTTTAGGAAAAGGGGAAATTCACTAAAATCCTTAGTCAGGATTCCCCTACCGATATTCGAACCAACCATTTCTGAGATATTAATCACTTGAGCCGAAATGCTCGGAGTGTTTTTCCGTATATATTTACCAAAATTGTTCTTTCTTCAATCTTTAATATCTGTTCCTGGACAATTTAACTCTGTTCTGATGGATTCCTTTTGCAGATTCTTCGATATAATCTAGAAGAAAAATTGTATACAACTGCAATAAACAGAAAAATAGGTCATCTCACCGTAATATTCTTAAGCCAAGTGATTGTATGTCTCCTTCATACTTATCTGTAGGTGTAGAGTTTCGTTCAAATAAATGCCTTAAGATAGTTATATCTCGTGCTTACTTATTATGTAAGAGGACTCAACAAAATTTTGTAACGTCTTCAGTAGAATGGGCGGTTTAGGTAGCAGTCTGCATATGAAACGAACTTACGATTAAATATGTATGACATTTCGTTGGAGTACTGAAACACCTGCTGACAAGAGCCATAGGCCCACGTTTTAATTTATGGTATTGAGGACACACCTACAGATCTGTAACAGTATCATAACGTATAGTTTACGTAATTTTGTGGGATTATATTAATGTTTCCATTTTTAAGGCTTACGAGAGTCGTCTTTGAAATTATGCTATATTTTTGTTGTTTCGACGCACGGTATATATCGAAATTCGTAAAGTACATTATTTCGTGCTACAAAATTCTAAATTGGCCATTAGCTTAGATATGCTTTCCACTACTGGTTTTAAAAGTCCCCCATTCATGGCTCCGCTACGTAACTATTCAACCGTAATAAATTCAGTATATAAATATACAAGCCTGAAGGTCGTGGGATCGAATCCCGATAAAGTGGATTTTTTTTAATTGACCTAATCCTTCCAGCCGTACTGTGTCCCTCGGTTCGACTCAGCCCCTAACAGAAATGAGTACCAAGAATATTCCTGGGAGTAAAGTGCGGGCGGCGCGTAAGGCTGACAATCTCACCGCCAACTGTGGGCCGAATGTCTAGAAAATGTGGGGACCTCAACATCTCACAACCCTATGGGACTTCACGGCCTGTTACAAGGATAGGTTTACTTTTTACTTTTACTTAAATATACATATCACAAAATTTCTATATAATCTATTACAGTGGGTTCACAGCGCCTTGAGGTTATATTTTTTGACGAAGTTTCTTTTTTTTTCGTATATGCACAGAAATTGTGTTGGATATCTCATGAGGTGGGCATGGAATGTACCATCTTCTGAGAATTGTACTTGCATAGAAATTGTGTTGGATATCTCAGGAGGTGAGCATGGAATATACCACCTTCTGAGAATTATATTTGCACAGAAATTATGTTGGATATCTCAGGAGGTGAGCACGAAATGTATCACCTTCTGGGAATTGTACTTGCATAGAAATTGTGTTGGATATCTCAGGTGATCATGGTCTGTACCACCTTCTGAGAATTGTATTTGCATAGAAATTGAGTTGGGTTTCATAGAGATGGGAATATGGAATATATTAAATTCTATCATGTGACGCCGTTCATTCCGGTAAAACTTAACTGACTTTTCGGAAGAAGTTACTGTCTGCATTATCAGGGTCAATAGTAGGTCAAGTAACCTGAAGACTGAGCAATTACGACCCTCTGAAACGTCGATTAATTTCCTCCAAACTAGATGGCGTCGCTTTATAGAAGACAATACTCTGCATTGCACAGAGGTGTCGCCTCCACACATATTACATTCAACGATTTCCCGTTAGTTTTAACGTGCTCTTTTTTTTTTCTTTACAAATACCTTCCAAACAGAGTATAGTCCCGTGCCCCATGTACACTATAATTACTGCCGTTTTCAACCCAGTCGTTCTGCTTTGTATACATCATTATAATTATGACGTCAGGGAACACTGGCACGAAAGGTAACTTATTTAATACTAATAATGGCTTTTACGTATTGCCTCGTACTTTGTGGTTCTTTATCGATGAAAACTTTACGCACATACAAAGAGAATTCAAGGAACTAATACTGAATCTTATAAATATTTATAACACGTCCACATTATAATACATGTGAGAATTATTGGAATATTTAACCCTCTCAGACTCAAATTATTTTCTTATCTTCTCCTTGAACTTCCTCATCTTCCTTCCTTTCTTCTTCTTCTTCTTCTTCTTAATAATAATACTAATAATATTCAAAATCATTATCATCATCTTCATAATCATCATTTTATTATCATCTCGTCATCTTATCTTACCTTCTTCTCCATAATCATCATTTTTTCATAATCATCTTCTATTTGGTAATTCATAATCTTATTATCCTTTGACCTTCGCCTCCATCCTCAAGTCCCTGGTTCTTTTAATCTCCCTCCTCTATTCTGTTACTGTTGTCTTCCTTCCGGATTGTGTCTAAAGAACTGAGAAAAATTACATATACCTCAGAGACGATTACAGATTGTCAGAAGAGAGTCAAACCAGGAACTTACCGGGTGCGAAACGGAAATAATATTTATACCACGATGAGCCTATGTCCTTTGTAATATTCTGGAGTGAAATTTGAGATTATGTTAAATTATACTAACACAGCGGTGATGATGCATTTAAGTAAAGAAAAATTTCGTTCGCAGTTTACGATTCAAATTGTACTTGGGTTTCTTGAACTTCTCTTAACAAATATCAGAGCATTTTTGTAAATATTAAAAAGCTCCAAATCCGTTATGAAAGGAAACTGCATCTCTCTTTGTGGACTGAAGTATTTACGAGTTGAGCACCTAATACTATAGTAAACTAATTCCATTTATTGGTACGCCAGATCTAACACAAATAGCTCTTTCGTTCAAAACAAGGTGCGGAAACACAAAACACATGTAATCACAGTAGCGAATGTAATGGTTTTGTGAGGGAAACAGATTCCTTCAAGGCGGCAGACAGGTTTTCAAGGTTTATCAGCTTCTGAATTCCTGAATCAGTCTTTATGAAACTTGGTATGCATATCATGGCGACAGAGACAATCTCAACGGTGTATTTCATAAACCCCTCCAAAGTCTATGCATCCCCCTGTCGTTGCTAGGCAACGACTCGGTGAAAACGTTACTGCGGCAGCGAATACACACACGCAGCAATAGAGGAGTTGTTGGATGTGTCGTTTTCAATGCGGTCCGTGCTGTATCAAAAGAAAGTAGGCGATTAGTTATTTCCAGACCTTGTTTCAAAATGGCATCTATATTTGTTGTGACATATTTGTGTAAAAAAAATACTATGTCAAGTACGATATCTTTATAGTGAGTAATAAAAGGTTTACTGCTTAGAAGCAAAGAATCGGATAATATTTAATATAGGCTTCTGACTGTACTGCTGCAATCTAAAGCATACAGAAGCGTGTACTTGAAGAGACCTCAATAGATGTTTGTATAACGGAACAGATGAAGTCAGATTACTGTTATAAACAGATGTGCAGTAATAAAAAAGTCGTTTTGAAGATCTGTTGCAAGTCATTATCTTACTCTGAACATGAAGAAGTATCTGCTCAGTCTTGTTGCTCTCGTTGCAAATGTACGTGGTCACACAAATCACTCATTTCCAGCTAACTTCATATTTGGGGCCGCTACGGCTTCATATCAGGTCGAAGGTGCATGGAATCATGAAGGTGAGTTCACTTGCAAGATTTACAGGGTGTCCGGATGAGAGGTATCCACAACAAAAAAATGTATATCTCGGAAACTGTCATAGACGTATCCGGTTCATGTCATCGGAAAGGAAAACTCTGAAAGTTTTTTTTTTCATACCCGGCTTACGCGCAAGCGCCGCCATATTTCTGCCACCATGCTAGAAATCACCTGTACAGAGAGATGGCTGGGATATGAACTGATAGAGGTAGACCAATCGCTTGGCCTCCTAGGTCGCCAGATTTAACCAAACTGGATTTTTCTTGTGGGGTTATGTGAAGAACACCGTCTACCAGGTTGAAATCAACGAGCTTCAACATCTGAAGCCCGCATAAGGGACGATGTGGCTACGGTAACACCAAACATGTTTCAAGCCTGGATATTTGTCGTGCCACCAGGGGAGCCAACATTGAAATTTACTGAGAAAGTTATGTACGCAGAAAAGCTTTGATAGCTTCCCTTTGTAGTGGTGTAACCCATATATGTGTATAATAAATTCTTTCTGAGATTATAATGATTTTGATACCTTTTGTCCGGACAAACTTTATATAGTATCCCAAGGGAGAATTCACACAAATCTGATACTAAAATCCACGCGCTCGCGTCCTTCTCGAGAAGCAAACAGTTTTCTTTATTGCTAGTGCGGTGGGACTAAGTCCCTTTGTACTGCGGCCAATTTTGGCATATTGTACCAGCCCCAGATGATAGATGAGGGTGATTGTGGAGCAATTGGTGGAATAAAGATTGGCAGGGGAAACCGAAGTACTCGGAGAAAACCTGCCCCAGCGCCACTTTGTCCACCACAAACCCCACTTGACCAGACCCGGGATCGAACTCGGGCCGCCGCGGTGGGAAGCCAGCGACTAACCGCTTCAGCTATGGCGCGGCCCTAAGCAAACAGTTGCTCCGCCACTCAGGGAATTCCCAACACTTTATGGCGCCCTAAGATTTATTTACGTATTCATATCACTTGTTCCTATCCTGAGCCAAATTAATTCAATCCACACACTCAATTCTATTTCTCTAAAATCCGTTTTAACATCAGTATCCCATCTACGTCTAGACTTTCTTAGTTTTCTCTTCTATTGTTGTATTTGAGCATTCTGCTGCATTAATATATCATTTATTTCATACAATATTGTAACATGTTTCAGTGACTAAAGACGCGGGTTTGGATCGGTGAGTTAATTTATTGCATATTCACAAGTCGTAACTACAAATAACTGTAACACACTCAAGATTACTGTAATTATAACACACATATAAAATCTTCTCTGCTTACACTAGTCTTTGCTAGGTAAGAGATCCAAACAATGACTATTCTTTTGAAAAGTTTTCCTTATCCGTTTCCTGGCAACGGACTTTAACACAGGAACTGTAACTCACACTCCATATACCACTGCACCACAGCACACATTAAGTCTTCAATTCACAATTAACGTCCATGTATTTATCGTCCGTCAATATGGACGTTAAGTTAAACAATTGAAACAGGACGCTGAAATACAGAATTTCAAACCACACGTTAAGTTTTCAAAGGCCGACTTATAATTCTTCAACTACGAACTTCCCGTGGCTATCTCCTACAGAGAACTGACTCGTAGCGCGGATTGTCAAGATAACTCCTCTGCACGGACCCCAAGGGAAACGCCGTCTATTTTGTTCAGGATGTGTGTTTATAGCTTCGTTGCCTGACAGCAGACGTCCTACTGTTTCGTGCGTTTGTTTGGCGCGGACCATATAAAAAAGTTTCCCCTATATTGTTGTCACGTTCTTAATGGGAGGGGTGGTGTTTACCGGCCGTCGCATAGAAACAGCAGTTCTTCTACTGTTGCCTGCATTCGTTGCTGCGCGAATGTTTACGGACATTTCTCTATTGTTGTAGAAACGGCCCATATGTCACAATGTATTTCCGTCTACAATGCATCTTATTATTGTCCCCTTTCCTTCTCACAACGTGTTTTGGAACTACATAATAACACACAAATATCCATGTCGCTCCTAAGGTAAATCCAAACAAGGACCTCAAAAGTGTCCTTTGGAGAAATGGATGATAACACCAATCAAAACATTGAAATTTTAACAAATTTTAACTATTTTTATTGATTTTAATTAAAGTTAATTTATTTTAAGTTAAGAAATATCACATTCATATGTGATATAAGAAGCTCGACATATCATACACTGCAAATAATTTTAGCGAATTAGACGCACCTGAATATGGCAGTGTATGGCCGAAACATGTTGTGAAAAAGAAGGTTGACAAAAATAAGTTTCACTGTAGAAGGAAATATACTGTCTCTTTAGATTTTCCTACCTCCACACATCTATCTTCTCCTCCACATGCGTTCTAAGTTCCCTGTCAATCCCATCTTCCCTAACTTGATTATCTTAATAGCCGACGAGAGGGCACAAGTTACGAAGCCCTTCGTTGTGTAATTTTCTCCAGTCTCATATTATTTCATCATTCATTAATTTGGAATTATATTAAGAAAATTAAAATGATTGTAATTCGAAGGTTCATCATAGGACTGCACACAACTGAAAACAATCTCGAATCAGTTCCAATCTCCAGTCAAAGCCCGTTTCCCCTTACGTTCATCGTCTTTTCTGTTTGAGTGACTTCCCGACGCAGCCAACATCTGAAATACAGCGCGTCGAATGGTAGGATGGCTGATGATTGATGAACTTGAAATCGGTCGTGACACAATCAAAGTATTGCCCTGTTACTTGCCTGGAAGGGCAGGGGAAAACCACGAAAATCCGCAGCCATGTGCCCTAGATCAGAACCAAGCGCCTATAGAACACAGAACCGATACTTCAACTCGATGACTTAGCCTGCTACTAAATTTTTACCCGTTTCTTATATCTTTAACCCTGAAGATGGAAGCCGTATGATCCTGAGAAATGTCCAGACTATACGGTATCACATGCTACGAGAACCTCAAATCCAACACAGATGAATCAGCTCACATCCTCTTCTAATATCCATTTTAATATTATCCTCGTATCTACGCTTATGCCGTAACGTGCTTCTTCAGTTTCCTGCGTCACTGATCTCTTCCTTTCAGGGAAGGGCGTAAATATCTGGGACACACTCACACACGATCATCCTGACTTCATGACCGACTTGTCAAATGGCGACATCGCGGCTAATTCGTATTTCAAATATAAAGAGGATGTTCAGCTGCTTAAGAAGATTGGTGTGAGTACTGTATGCTATTCGATATATCGATACAGCCGTTTAAGAAGATTGGTGTGAGTACTGTATGCTATTCGATATATCGATACAGCCGTTTAAGAAGATTGGTGTGAGTACTGTATGCTATTCGATATATCGATACAGCCGTTTAAGAAGATTGGTGTGAGTACTGTATGCTATTCGATATATCGATACAGGCGCTTAAGAAGATTGATGTGAGTACTGCATGCTATTCGATACACCGATACAGGATTAGGTCTAATATATATTATGATATGACTATATAAACATTGTCCGTTGGGTGGGGACGGCTCGATAAACAAAGGATCCGTTGCTAGGCAACAGCTCGCCAATACGTGAGTGACATAAAAGACGGACTCGTCCTCTATTCAGAGGGGGATACCAACATGAACAAACCGATAACTGTATGCCAGTCTTAGGCCCCAGATGCGGATTCACATCAAGATCGACTGGCCCACTGGCCGTCGGCCGTAACGTAACTTTAACTTGAACTTCTTCCTGGGGGATGGGAGTACATGTAGCAATATTCTATTGTTAACAGGACCGTCTATACATCATCATCCACAAAATAAAATCGATACTAAAGCATCAACAATCATTTATTGGGCAAAGACATTCACTATATATTTCGAACTTCATGAGGACATCATCAGGAAACTTTACATGAATTCAATCTTAGTTCTTGAATTATGTTTCTTAATATGGATCCATATTATTACAACCTTGTTGTTCAAATATAATGTAACAAACACGAAAGCAGTAAGTCCATTGGAGACGTCTGTCAGCTTCTACTTGTCTATACGGCGTCACTTCTCAGAGAGTCAGAAGTCTACACAGTCATCACTGTGAGACGGTTAAAAATAAATATTATTTTACTGTTCGTCCAGGTAAGGAAACGAAAGCTGACGAATAACTATGATGATAGCAATAATAATAATAAACAAAAAACTATTTCAGGCCAACTTCTATCGGTTCTCAGTGTCCTGGTCTCGAATCCTACCAACGGGACAAACAAACGTCATCAACCAGGCTGGAGTTGATTATTATAATAATCTCATAAATGAGCTGCTAGCAAACGGCATTGAGCCTATGGTATGTATTAACAACTGGTGGTTGCTGTTGAGAATTGCATGAATGTATAAGGGGTGGGCCTTCTCGGCCCTTGCACCGCGACCTACAGTGGGCTACTGTGCTTGCTGTTGAGAATTACTGACAAGGATAATTAATTATTTAATTAATACGTACACCCATTTCGAGTACATTTTCGAACTCAGTGTTTTCGTATATCAGTTCATAAAGACTACTGTCTTCTTGATTGTCAGACTGTACAACCTACTACATAATTACTGAAGTTTCCTGACTTACCCCACCCCACCCTACCCTACCCTACCTTACCTTACCGACCATTTCCTGCTCTGAAAGTGGAGGAAAACTACTGTCTTCTTGATTGTCAGACTGTACAACCTACTACATAATTACTGAAGTTTCCTGACTTACCCCACCCCACCCTACCCTACCCTACCTTACCTTACCGACCATTTCCTGCTCTGAAAGTGGAGGAAAACTACTGTCTTCTTGATTGTCAGACTGTACAACCTACTACATAATTACTGAAGTTTCCTGACTTACCCCACCCTACCCTACCATACCCTACCTTGCCTTACCGACCATTTCATACTCTGAAAGTGGAGGCACCAGGTTTCGCCGAAATGTTGGCCAATATCTAACAGGCTACAAGAAATCACATCACAGAAGACAATCATCGGCGTGCACATCGTAAAAATCTCAAATCTAACAAATTCGTTACACTTTTTGAGGTTTGCATTGCGATGATTCTTAAGAATGTGTTCATCTTGGTTGTGACACCGTGTAGTCTTGCAGGTGGATATCACTGTTTTGGAGGAATATGCTACCTCCAACTTCAGAATCGAAAAGTCCATATGGGATACATGAAATGTATACAGAATTTTGGTGGTAAAATTATTTGGGAACTGGTACTTTGTAGAATCGAGAAGAAGACGGGTGGATATTACTGAGATATGCTTTTTGTAAATAAGCTGAGAGTTTGAGGTGGATGGAACTGCTTCAGGATTATCTCCACTGGCGAATTTCGGTAAAGTTCGTCCGCCCTACGAACAAGGCTACGTCATATCTCGTGTAGGCAACCTTACGGAAGAAAAGAACTGTGTCAGTACGTCTGAATTTCCCACCTGCGTACAAGCATCGGAGTTACGTTAAAATGCCATTTTGCAACCTTATAATGATAACTTAACCATCTACGTCAGTAACTGGCGATGGAGTATACCAGCGGTGCTGCGGTTTTGGATTTAGCTACCGGTTACTTCTGGAAAGGCAAATGATTCTGTTAACTCTGACTTCTATTTCGAAAGAAATTAAGAAGGGCGAAGTTCAAAGATAATGAAGAAAGAATACATAACCGGTTTCAAAAGTTTGTACCCTTTCACTGACATCGTTAAAATAATTAATTCAAGATCTATGAGATAGGCAAGACATATAGTAGTGTGACATGTCTAACCGTTGCTGGGCAACGGTAGGTGGAACGAGTTGCCACGAAGACAGACCCTTCATAAATATAAATAATATGACATAAATAAAAATTACTGTTGCGTAACCTCGTTTCCACTGTTGCGTAACTTGGCAACCGACAGTTTATCAAGGGTCGGTCGTGGTAACTCGTTCCACCTCCCGTTGCCCAGCAACGGTTAGACATGTCAAACTATGTATGGGGATGCCAAAGAATTCTTATGTTCTATTAGCAAACATGCAGATAATACATAAATTTAAACCTAGGAGTAAAATGGGACGACATTTTTAAAATCTATTTTTAAAAGAACAGGTTGTGAAGATGTATATTGCGTTCAACTGGCTTTTGAGGACCCAGTAGAGGCCAATCTATTTGTGTAAAAGCAGTGGATGTCTGAATTAGCTCATTATCAAAAAATTGCCTTAAACCTAGATGCTCCAGCTTTAATTTTTACTTCACCAAACCGCCATTTTATGTTATCAGAGTTAAATCTCTTTTCGTGGTTGATATATGTAACAACTAGCTAACAACTTCAAATGTAGGGAACAAATTTTCTAAAATTTTCTAGGCTACGTACTTTAGATAATGCCACAGATGTCACATGCTGTCAGATATAGCAGTTCTCATAAATATCGAAATTTTCGACGTTTGGCATTTTTAGGGCCCTGTGTTATGATGTTAAACCCTCTTTTTTTATTGCAGGTGACTATATTCCATTGGGATCTTCCTCAGCCACTCCAAGACCTTGGAGGAATGACAAATAAATTTATAGTGGATATTTTCGTGGATTATGCTCGGGTTCTCTTCGTGCATTTCGGAGACAGGGTGAGCATATGCAAACTATGAATGCAACTTGTGTTGTACTGCGAACTGATATTAACAAGGCTGTGAAAATGTATATTGGGATTTTCCTGGTAATGACATGTAGCGGAACATTATCGAATTTTGGACATGATACCTGCTCCTCTGATAGATTCTTCCTGATTTTCCTCAGTCCTTTCTCATAGATTCCGGGATAATACCTGGATCAGACTACAAATACTTTACAATTAATCATTCACTAATCACACTACTTTTAGACGACATATTAGCTAGATTATGTTGGTTATTTAACGAGGCTGTCAGGATATAGACTACACAGCGTTGAATGGTATGATGAATGATGAACTGCGAAGGATCTGGGAGGAAGCGATAGCTGTCTAATCTAGGTACTATCGCGGAATTTGCCCGAAATATCTGAGGAAGAACACAAAGAGTAAGTCAGGAGAGAGGATGTCACTTCCGAGATTCGAACCTAGAACCTCCCAACTTGTTCTGTATCACGTACTGAGACCGTCTCAAAGTAACCCACCGAGAAGGAAAGAAAAAATGCAATATCGCAGGACGATACTAACTTTTCGAAGAAGCATTCTCCCTCCATTTTCAGGGTAGAAATCAAATATTCTCTGAAGAGTCAGCAGATTCCTCTACAAAGTTAACTAAACTGCAAGGTGTCGTAATCCAGGAAACCACAATCTTCAGTTACGAGGAAGAGACAGTAAATAGGTCACAAATGGAAGTAAAACAGCTGTAATGTAGGTAACAGGTTTTCTATGTCTCTCACTAGGTAGCAGCACAGTTCAGCTTCATGAGAATCCAGGTAGCAGACGCGCATGCGCATGTTCAGAGGCGGGTTTCAGTATTCAAAATGGTGACCGCGCTTGAGAATGGTACTACCGAAGAGCAGAATTCTATTGTGCGTTTTCTGTGGGAAAAAGGACTCAATGCAGAGGATATTCATATGTTTCCTTTTTCCTGCGGGAAGTGTTCGTCGCGTAAAGAGGTTCACAACTGGTTAGCAAGAGTTTCGCTGAAAATGAAGAGGTGGAAACGAAGGTGCAGACAACAGTCAAAAGACTTTACATTTCGAGTTTCGACGCAGTGGTAAAGCGTTGAGACAAGTATATCAATTTTGACGGTTATGTCGAGAAATAATTTTTTCCCCAGGTTCGAATATCATATGTTTTACTTTTTATGTCTCTCCTATTTACCGAGTCTCCCTCGTAAAAATATATTATTTAACCTCTTCTCCTGTACATTATCTATTTTTAGGTGAAATGGTGGATCACGTTTAACGAACCAGCAGTGTTTTCAATTGGTTACACCACCGCTAGGGGCTTCGCCCCCAGTGTCAATGCACCTGGTATCGGCAACTACCTGGCAGTTCACAGCATACTGTTAGCACACGCCAAGACATACCACATGTACAGGCGGGAATTCTGGGCCAAACAGCAAGGTTAATTAACCCTTTTTTCTCCTTGGCACTACAGCCCCAGTGGGGCTAGGCCTACCTCTATGAACTTCTCCGTTCACTTCGGTTTTTCTAGATCTTACACATTCGGTAGGACTCTTTGGGCTGGTGATCAGCTCGTCGCAAGGCCTCTACCTATACACAAACACAGAAAAACGCATACACACAAATTAAACATCCATGCCCTGAGTGGGATTCGAACCCACGATCCCGGTTTCCAAGCGAGCGAAGACAGTACATGCCTTA
Source organism: Cryptotermes secundus (assembly GCF_002891405.2). Classification (NCBI taxonomy): domain Eukaryota; kingdom Metazoa; phylum Arthropoda; class Insecta; order Blattodea; family Kalotermitidae; genus Cryptotermes; species Cryptotermes secundus. The sequence continues at coordinate 513,833 of NW_019742561.1, read as the reverse complement.
GACCGCTCGGCTACTGTGACCGGCTAATTAACTTTAGCTGGACAAATACAGGGTCTCCCCATTATTGACGCTGCGAAAGTGGCCAGAAAGCTAACTGTTAACATCTAGGGCAGGGAAATTTCGAGAGAAGTGACGGCGTCAAGTCAGTTTCATAAATTACCTGCAATTGTTATATAAATTTATTGTCTCTTAAAATTCTGTGGCTCTTATTACAAGTAAAACGAGGGACATGTTCGACATGGCGAATATAAAATGGGCATTCTGTGAGTAGGATTGTCGATGGCCTATCAATGAGTTAGTCCATGCTATAAAAAGGTAAGAAGCTAAATTTTCCCCTGTGCTTAGTTAATTAAACAGAGCACCATGAAGACGAATGTGGGACTGGAGGTATAGCTCCACCATTCTCTACTCCGAGACTACATGAAGGTGAGCTGTAATCTTCACGCTCCTACCGCTTTACCCCCATGGAAAGAGTCCCCAGTACCCATCGGACAGAAAGCTGGGTGATCATCAGAACCGGACTGAACGCTAAGGAGAAGAGAAACATCTTGCAGGGAATCGGACCATGGTCTTCCAAGCCCTAAGCCCGTCACCATATCGACTGATCTATCCCGGCTCTCTGCAAATCAATATGTATATAGAACAATGTGGAGGTGCCTATGGACGGCAGGGTGATCAGAACTTGGGAGTTCGCAGACATATTTATTAGGTTCAGAACTTAGTCTGCATAAAACGAACGCAGAAAATTTTCACCGACAAAAGGGGGTTATGTTCCTCCATCCCCCCCCCCAATACAGCTGTTTTTAAAACCAATGCCATATATTAAATGTAAATTTAAGGGATCAGATTTTTTCTCAGCCTTCTGAAACGTATCTCAGGTTACAGCATGGGAAAATGATGTTCGAATGACCATAATTCGACTCAAAAAGGGATTTTCAAAAAGTTTTGTGATCGTAAGTCTGAAATGGCCTGTATAATTACTTGAGACAACGCTTAAAACTTCTAGGCTCAGAGCTTCAAGATTAATGAATAAGAGCAGTATACTCGTATGTTTTGGAATTTCCCACGGTAGTAACCTTTCAGACTGTCATCTTCTGAGCTGTTATCACCGAGAAATATTTTAGTTTGACGCATTTCTTTCATCTTCAGTGTTGAAATGAGTAGGTTGAGGGGACGTTAGGTTATACAACCATAATGCGGATTTATTTTTATCATAATTAATCAATTATTTTTCCCACATAATATGTTCTGAGCAAATTAGGTAAAATAATGAAAACAGCGGGAAGTACAAATAAGGATTTTCGATGGAATTCTCTTTACTTTCTGCAGGAAATATGAGCCTGGCTTTAAACTCGCGTTGGTTTGAACCAAAGACGAATTCTACAGAAGACGTGCAGTCAGCCCAGAGGGCCATCCAGTTCTATGTAAGTTCAGTTCATCTCTCTATACCAGGCATGTCCAACACGTCGATCGCGGGACGATTTTTGGTCGATCTCATAGGCCTATAAGGAAATTATATGTGAAAAGCATGTAAATTCACTTGTAATATAATATGATTATAGTCAGATTTTAAAGGGAAAATACGTGCTAAAGTAGTCTGTACTTTCAATGTATGTTGCTTTTACAACAAACATCAAATGTCGTGTTATTTTTACCAATATTTTTGCTTAAAGTGAGGTACGACGATAGGAGGTGGTGGTATCACTGACAATTTTGACACTAAAAAGTCGATCACAACCTGTTTGGACATGCCTGCACTATATGTACAATAAAACTATAACAACGCTACGTGATATTACGCTAACAAAACGCGTTGATGTGCGAAGCTAGCGTTAGTTGCTAGTAGTAATAATTCTATTGGAAAGGTAAGGCAAAACAAGAAGTCCTGGGAAGAACTAATCGCATACTTTCCTTTAATACGACATGGATCCCATAGATAATTAAAAGAAAAACGGTAGGGGAAAACAAAGACAGGAAGGCGATTACATAATCCTCCGAATAAAAATCAGGGGGAGACGAACGGACACAGATAGCGAAGTGATCCCATAAAAAAAGGTAAAGTTATCCCTGTAACAGGCCGTGGAGAACCATAGGGTTGTGAGACTTCGAGGCTCCCACATTTTCTCTAGACAATCGCCTCACAGATGGCGACAAGGTTGTCAGCCTTAAGCACCGGTCGCCTTTAGCCCCCAGGAAAATTCCTGGTACTCATTTCTGTTAGAGGCTGAGTCGACCCCAGGGCCATAGTGCGGCTGGAAGGATTAGGTTAAATTGAAAAACTCCACTTCATCGGCAATCGAACCCGCGACTTTCCGGCTTGTAGCATAGTGCCCCAGGTAACCCCATAAGTGTCCCTTTATTTTTCTACAATAAGGAATTTAGGCTAAAAGGACACAGGCAAAATTGTTTCTGTGCTTCATTAATTAAGCACTACGCCATGACAGATGGGGAAGTGGAGGTATGGCTCCACCATTCTTTGCCTCGGCACTAGATGGAGGTGAATGGTCAGCTTCACTTCCCGACCGCTCCACCCCTGAGGCAAAAAGACCAGACAGACGGAAGGATTACAGTTCATACATGTATATGTAGAATCCGCGGTTCTCACAGCTGTAATGAAGAGTTCTATCTCCTGCGATATAACTACACGGCGTATACAACTCTTCAGTGTAAGTATGGCTTGCCTCAAATAGTCTGACCACTTGTATACCATGACATTTCAAATTTCCAGCTGGGTCTATATGCCCACCCCATCTTCAGCCAGGAAGGGGATTACCCAAAACTGGTGAAGGACAGGATCGCGCAGAAGAGCTTGGATGAAGGCTTCTTCAGGTCACGTCTTCCAAAATTCACCAAGGAACAGATTTCCCATATACGAGGTAAAATAAAAACGTAAAGTTATCCCTGTAACAGGCCATGGATGCCCATAGGGTTGTGAGACGTCGAGGCTCCCACATTTTCTCTAGACAGTCGGCTCACAGATGGCGGTGAGGTTGTCAGCCTTACGCGTCAATCTATCCCATGATAGGCCGTTGAGGCTCCCACATTTTCTAGAAAATCGGCTCACAGATGGCAGTAATGTCAGCCTTACGCGTCAATCTATCCCATGATAGGCCGATGAGGCTCCCACGTTTTCTAGAAAATCGGCTCACAGATGGCGGTGAGGTCGCTAGCCGATCGCGTCAAACTATCCCATGACAGGCCGTAGAGTCCCTCAACCCTCTTCAGTGGAAAGTTTTAACGCCCTGTCTTCAAACACCTCGGTCTACGTGCCTCCCTTAATGTCAGAGACCAATTTTCACACCCACATAGAACCACAGGGGGGAAAAAAGTGTTGTATGTTTTAATTTTTAAGTATTAGACAGCAGACGAGAAGACACAAGGTTTTGAACTGAACTGAAGCAAGCATTAGCCGTATATAATCTGCTCTTAATTTGCTCATGCATAAAATCTCGATTTTTTATTGTCAGCAATATCATTTTAGAATATTTAGAATTATATAAATTTTATTTGCTGAAGGGACGTTCGATTTTTTCGGCCTGAACCATTACACGACATCCTTGACGACAGTTGGGAATACGGAGAACCAAGGACCTTCCCTCGAAGCGGATGTCTGGGCACAGCGACTATTTGACCGAAGCTGGAAGGAAACAGGAGACCCGAGCAGGAAGGTAAATGAGCCAATGAGTATATGAGGCAATATTTCGAGCCACTGTTGAGGCTTTCTCACTATTATCTTTTTATAGGACAGGTGGTCTAGTGGTCAGAGTTCCTGCTTACAGATCCAGAGGTCCGGGTTCGATCCCCGGCGCTACCAGATTTGCTGAGAAGTAGTGGGTCTGGAACGGGGTCCACTCAGCCTCGTGAGGACAACTGAGGAGCAACTTGAATGGGAAAGTAGCGGCACCGGTCTAGATAACCGAGATTAACGGCCGTGGGGATTCGTTGCGCTGACCACGTGACACCCTCTATCCGCTAAATTTGGCACTAACTTCACAGACAAGCGGCGGTCGCTCGGTCCGTATAGTTCGCTTGCAGACTACAGGCCACGGAGTTTATACTTTTTATAGGAAAGGTGGCCAATATGAGACTCCTCACTAACTGCATCAAGCAGGTGCTGAAATCTTACTAATAAGTTACAAAATCTTTACTGCAATGACGAAACAGCTGTCTTGAGCAAAGATGGCCCGCGCTTACTGTGAGGAGCATATTGCAATAAGGAAAAAGTAATATTGCTTTTAGATTCCATCCACATCGCTGTTGGTATGGTCTAGAATTCAGCAAAAAGAAACGGAGGATGAGATATAAATTTACTTGCAGTGTTAGGCGGCTTAGAGTATATAAAACAGACAGAACCGCTACTGCATAATAACACCACCGCGTGGAACTGTATATATACACAATATCAAATTTGGAAAAAACCAAGTCCACGTATAAAGAAGCTGCGAGTATAGCCTTCACATGACAACAGGAAGGTCAAAAACCAACACGGCCCAAATGCTGATCAAATTTACTTTACTGATTTATTTTTATTTCCTAATTCTAGTTTTAATCCTACAAGTATCATATCTAAAATTTCAAACTTTACAAAATCTGTTAAGTCTGACATAATGTGATATCTGTTGACAATTTTGTTGAACTACATAAAACAAAAAATTGAGGGATTTTTTCATCATAATTTTATTATTTATTTAAATTGCAAATGGGGTTTTTCCCGGAGGCAGTGGTACTACAATAAGACACAATGCACAAATAACACACAACACACACAATAACACTACAGTCAAACAAAACACAGCACACAAAACTACAAATAACAAAGAACACAATACACACAACGAATACAATGAAAACACACAATTATAACAACAATTATATTACAGTTACAACTAGAATTCTTTTAAGTTTGTTCGTTTATATTAGAATTTACCAATGGAAGAGAAGCTACGGAAAACTAAAATGTAGGTTCAACAGTGTAAGATTTGAGGTTATATTTCTAGTTTTCATTAGCATAACGACCTCTGCAATTCGACTGTTGTGTTCTTATCCGCATTGTAATGCAAACATATGATTGAAATGCATAGGTTGTGCCTTGGGGTTTCCGGAAATTACTGAACTGGATCAAGAACGAGTACAACAATCCTCCTGTGTTCATAACAGAGAACGGAGTTTCTGACCCAACTGAGTTCAACGACACTCTGAGGATACATTACTATACCGTAGGTATATTCGCCTCCATACAGTTGGTACGACATTACTGTAGCGTTGCAAATATGGCGGTTCATGCATGTACTATAGCAACAATGGATACCGGAAGGATAGTTTAGGGATATACGAGTATGTAAGGAAAGTTGAACTGGAGGTTCTCAGGGGGACCACTCATATTTTTTGGGATGGTCGACATTTGATCTGGTAGAAACAAGCAAGTACCAAGCAGCTGCGACTTGCTTGCTACCCAGGCTTATTCCCCGACCTTGAAAACTGAATAAATACCGAAAGGTCAGTAAACTTCTACCAGACTGCAAAGTGTCGTATCCCTGACATAGTATTAATAGGTTAAGGAGTTAAGAAATAGAGAGATTAAAGTGAAAAAATGGAGGAAAACAAAGTTCTCAGAGGTCAGCAGACCCAATGAGAAAGTAAGTAATATAGGTACAGTAAACCCTCGCTAATCCGGTTACAGTTAGTCTGAATGTCGGATAATCCGGATCGAATTATGAAAATTTCTTTTCACAGTTGAATACATACTTTAAAGGAAACGTGGCATTTAGGAAGGCAGATGAGTCACTTGTCTGGTCAGACAAAATTTTAGACAGTTTCTTCAAATCTGCATTATTACGTTCAAAAACAAACTTCTAAGTCTTCTATCGACAAATAAATGTATTGTCTTTTTATAGTTTTTAAATAAAGGCTCTAAAGTGATTTTTTTTACTAATTTTCATCAGAACTATTTAATTCATTAAATTTTCCATTTATTCCAAGTTTTTTCCTGTCTTCTATGGTTAACTTTTGCCTCACCAATCCATATTATCGCTTAATCCGGATAAGTTCTTCCCCCACCCCAATTATTTGGATTAGCGAGGGTTTACTGTATACTATAACATTTTGCTTTGTTCCAAGTATTTAGAGACAAAATAAAGTTGTCCCTGTGCTTAACAAATTAAGCACTGTGCCATGAAGACGTATGAGGGGGTGGATATACAGATCCAAATAATCTTGACCTCGGCGACCTTCCGGCTTGCAGCATAGTGCCTCAACCAACTACGCTACTGCGTGCCCCATCCTAAGGTGAATGTTATAAAAAAGAAATATCCAGCAAAGAGAGTACAATTTTTATGTTTCAAAGATTATTATTTAAACCAAGAGGCTCCGACGTTAGAAAATATATTTGTTCCGGTATAGCGGCTCCGGTCTAGAAAACCGAAATTGACGGCCGTGGGGATCCGTTGCGTTGACCACGCGACACCCTCTATCCGCCAAAGTTGGCACCAACTTTGCCGAAAAGTGACGGTAGCTCGATCGGTATAGTTCGCTTGCGGATTAAAGCCACGGAGTTTGTTTTGTCCTGGTATAGCACTACCTGAATGAGATGCTGAATGCCATGTTTCAAGATGGTTGCAACGTGATCGGATATGCGGCTTGGAGCCTCATTGACAATTTTGAATGGAATTCTGGATACACGTGAGTCTTTCAACAAATCACTAAGTCTTGTTTAACTAACTTCCGTAAGGTATGAATTAAGTAAATAAATCCCACTTTAACTATAACATATATATGGTATGTAGTCTCGATACTGATAGCATTGTTGAATGAACAACTAAAGATAAAAAACTAAAATATATTAACATTTATATGGTTAGAAATGATAAGTGTTAAGAATCTCATTCCTTACAAACTTCACTATATCTGACAGCATGCGATATCTACTGGCCGTTATCTGAACTACATAGTTGAATATTTGGAGGGAAGTTTTATTTACACTTGAGATTCATATGAATCTTTATATTATATATTATATTTAACCGTGAATTAACAGCAGGAATGACTACTTCGTACTGTTGGCACTTCTAGTATTAATTAGTGTTCTGAGTGAAACTTAACATGGGGTTCACTTACGATAAAATAAGCAACTAGCCTACCATCTTCACGGTCCTTCTTAGAAAGCTACTAGTCGCTTTCATTTGCGCTCTGAACCTCCCTGCCAACAACAGAGTAATTTGACGTCTGTGACAATACAAACCCTTTGGATTAAATGAGATATGCTTACGGCTGCACAAAGTAACCGGACGAAAGGTGAAGCAGTGCAGTAACTGGGCAAAAGACGTATCAAGCACAGAGAGAAATCTTGTATTTGTTTTGTAATCTCTGACTTCATTTTATACGGATATTTTGAGTAACCTGAATTTTAAGCCAATTATGCCTTTTTTTCGTTATGACATCGTGTATTGCGGTAGGTGTTACCAGCGTTTCAAGAGAACATACCGACTTCCATTGTATTTACTTCTGCCAGCACAACTTTACATAAAGTTCTTAGTATTAGTCAACCCCCATTAATCAACGTTAATTGGCTCTACGAAACGTCGATTAATTTGAAATGATAATAGTAATAAATATTTAAGACAAAAAAGTTGTGACTAACAAATACAACTGAAAATACAACACAACCTGACACTACGCTATGATATTTATTTTGCCTTCACCGTCAGCTTAGAAGTGCATTGGTAAGCATTTACCAGATAACACGGTGTCATAACTAGGGAAAACATATAAATTTCTACTTCCTTTAAAAATCTCAAATTTCTTAGGTTGATAACCGATAATAACTTGTAGGCTTTTAATAATCTATCTATCTACCTACCTACCTATTTATTTATCTATCAATCTATCTATGTCTCTACAGCCATTTGTTGGACCTTGGCAGCCTTCTCAGTTTCTTGATCTGTACTCAGTCAGTAGGACCCCTTGGACGGGGGACCAGCCCGTCGCAGGGCCGCAACCTGTACAGAGGTACAAAAACACATAATAAAGGCACACAGACATCCATGCCTGGAGAGGAATTCGAACCCACGATCCCTTTAGAGCGAACGAAGACAGTTCATGCCTCAGACCACGCAGCCTTTGTCATCGGCTATCATCCTATCACCGACGCTATACAGTGTCGATACTGACAGCATCGTTAAATAAGCAACTTAAAGACAGACCATGGTCAATATAATAATAGACCTTCGGGTTCTGTAACTGGCTAAGAGGTGTTTAAGTGAGCGACTAATAGCTTTTTTTTTATTGCTAGTGGTGTGGGACTAAGTCCCTTGTACTGCGGCCAATTCTGGCCTATTGTACCAGCCTCAGATGATAGGTGAGGGGGATTGTGGAGCAATTGGTGGAATGAAGATTGGCAGGGGAAACCGAAGTACTCGGAGAAAACCTGCCCCAGCGCCACTTTGTCCACCAGAAATCCCACTCGACCAGACCCGGGATCGAACCCGGGCAGCCGCGGTGGGAAGCCAACGACTAACCGCTTGAGCTATGGCGCGGCCCTGACTAATAGCTTTACAAGCAGAACTGGGCTCCATGAAGGAAGACAGATGAAACTGTTTATGAGTAAAGAGTGTGTATAGACCGTTAATTATCTGTAGGTAATTATTTATTTTTTTACTTTTTTTAGGCTTTCCCGGTGATTCACTCTTGATTTTGTTTTTCGGTCTTTCGTCGCGTGATTATGGACATTGGTACCGACGTTTCGGAGGTATACGCCTCCTCCATTTTCATGGCCGAAGTGAATAGGATGGGTGATTGTCCACTCACTCACGATAATCATACCGACCAAAAAACTGAAGTATATTCCTCCGAAACATCGGCAAATTGTCTATATCCCCACGGTACAAGGGCTCGAGAGGAAAATCAACGTCAATGATTACAGTTTTATTATCCTTTTCAAATAATTCTAGGCAACTCCCCCGTCCAACAACCCTTAGCATCTTAGGTTCCAGGGGCAAAAACGCGATGAAGATACAGCGTCGTAATGGAACCATCAAGTATTTTGAATTGTTTGTACACAACACACAACGCGTAGGAAACATCTGACCATAAGCCTACACAACCTCAAGTTGACATCTCCCATCATCGGGACGAATTAACAAGAAGGAGCCTAACATTTTACTTCAAATGTTTTAAACTTTTAAATATTTTAACATTGACGGTTTAATTTGAGGGCAATTTTCGGATGGAATGCAAGAGTTGAACGTGCATTCAATATTCCTAGAAAGTGTTGTGCTTTTACACTTCGACATTTGTAGCAGCGTCCACGCAGCATATATACTGTGTACATTAAACAACGCCAGTGTTTTCATGTGTTTGTAATATGTGCCTCTGATGATGGTTTTCTTAAACCGAAACATGTAAGGCAAGTGAGATAAAGAAGTGACCTAAAAACATTCTTACACTCGACGGATTTTTCATTGACTTTGGAACCATCAAGTGTTTATCCGACTTTGCTTTCCGTTTTCTTTCTGCCGTCTATATGCAACGTCGGTTAATATTCTCTCGTCTTTTTCTCTTTATTATCGCTATCTGGAACGGGGTCCACTCAGCCTCGTGAGGATAATTGAGGAGCTACTCGAATGGAAAAGTAGCGACTCCGGTCTAGAAAACCGAGATTAACGGCCGTGGGAATCCGTTGTGCTGACCACGCGACACCCTCTATCCGCTAAAGTTGGCACTAACTTCGCCAACAAGCGCGGACGCTCGGTCGGTATAGTTCGCTTGCAGACTAAAGCCAAGGAGTTTGTTCATGGCCGTATATTTCGGCCTAACCGGCCATCTTCAGGTGTACACAGTTGTTTTGATGAAGGAAACATGTAGTGATAATGAAGAGAGAATATTAACAGACGTTACACACAGACGGCAAAGAGCTCGGAAAGCAAAGTCAGACCTACGCAGTGCAACAGGATGCTGCAATTTAATATCAAGTTGTTATATTTTAGTCAGAGGTTTGGACTGTTTCACGTCAACTTCACCGATCCAGAAAGAACTCGGACTGCCAAGGAATCTTCACGAGTGTACGCAGAAATAATTCGCACAAGACAGATACCAGCGCGGCACTTCCACAGCGCTTCGCAGGATTAAACACAGTGAAACAGTAGAGCCACGTGCTCATACAGTCTTCCTACATGTAAACTCTGTATTTGTGCTCATAATAAAACCGAGATAACGGCTGGACGACCGGGGTTCGATCCTTCTCTTCGAAGAAAACCAGGGTATAATTCAGCCAGGACAGTGTGTGTCCCAACCTTTTTCTCAGGTTAATTATTTAAGGACGCCGTCGAGACAACACAGTGTCCGGTGTTAGGATGATTATAGAACAGTTACTGGAAAGAGAATTGGCAGGGGAAAACCAGAGCAAGAGAAGAAGGAAGTATAAGTAGTAGGATGCTACAAGCCAGAAAGTCGCGGGTTCAAGTCGCGATGAGGTCATTGGATTTTTTCAATTGACCAAATCCTTCCGGCCGCACTATGGCCCTTGGGTCGACTCAGCCTCTAACAGAAATGAGTACCAGGAATTAATTAAATAATTTTCCTGGGGAGTAAAGCGCGGCCGGCGCGTAAGGCTGATAACCTTACCGCCATCTGTGAGCCGATTGTCTAGATAATGTGGGAGCCTCAACGTCGCACAACCCTATGAGTCTTCACGGCCTGTCACAGGGATAGCTTACTTACTTACTTAATTTTACTTATAAGCAGCAGGATACGATGAATGTAGAAGCAAAACTTTGCTAAACTTGCATGTCATTAACGTTAAAGAACTGTGTAACTTTTTTTGATTGTGTGGATAAACCTGTCACACTTCTGGCATCGTTGAAGTGTCTATGGACTACGTGACACGAAAAAAACGGCTAAGTATTTGTTATCCAAAAAAAAAAGAGATAATTACAACAAAAGAGCTTGAAGTGTCGTGCTTAATAATGGATTAAGTAATACTACGTCTCCATCTGATGACGACGCGAATCCGAAGTGTTTTGAACAGATTAAAATACGTTTAATTTGAGATTCTCAGCCAGGAGACAACACTTCGCAGTAGCGCCTTGTACGGTAGAAGTCTACCGACGTTTCGGACCAACGTATCGCCTTAAGGCCATAGCTCAAGAGGTTAGTCGCTGGCTTCCCATCGCGGCGGCCCGGGTTCGATCCCGGGTCTGGTCAAGTGGGATATGTGGTGGACAAAGTGGGGCTAGGGCGGGTTTTCTCCGAGTACTTCGGTTTCCCCTGCCAATCTTCATTCCACCAAAAATTCTCCATCATCATAACCACCCGAGGTAGGTACAATAGGCCAATTAGTGGCTGACGTGCTGAGCGGATCCAACTGGACTCGTCAAAAATAAGACAAGCAAGAAATCAGGAAGAAGCAGGGGGGTACAAACTACTGGTTTATTGCGTAACATATATTTACAACCTGAAGATGGAGGCGATACGCTCCTCCCAGACCAAATCACACGGCGTTAGAACCAATAAGATATGCTTCTCGTGGCCACCGCTCTCAGGACTTCAAATTTAGCGTACGTTATACTGTGTTGAACACATCTATGATGTTTCGTCATGACGAGCGAGTGACGTACATCATGCGACTCGAACTCCGACCCCTCGGTCCTCCAGCCAGTATCCAATCGCTATACAGACTGTGCTATCCCAGCTCCCCTTAACCCAATGTACATTACTGAAAGTTACTCCAGCCCTTTACAACCCATTTTAATACCACTTTCCCATATAATATGGGACGCAGACATGTTGTAAGCCTCACGTTTTGAAATTAAAGCATTCAGTAAATTTGACAACCAAATTTCTGTATTGAATTTTAAATTCTTATAGATGTGACTATGAAGGGTACTATTTTCTGAGACGCTGCATCATAGAGTCTGGTATAGAAATTTAGACATTTCGCAGCTCATTCTGCCTCCATCTTCAGGGTTGTAGAATAATCTGAGAAAACGGCCGGCCTAGTTCCTCAGTCCTACACGATTTTCTCTGAACTCCTTCGTGGCCTATACCTGAACCGTAAGTTCATCACGCAGGCCGCACTGTTTGCTGGATACTCCAATCCTGAAGATGGAAGCATGCATTACATTCCTCCAAAATGTTTGTTTACTTCTACTGGACAACATGGCGACACATCCCAGACGAGAATATTCTTAATCGAATGTATCACACTTTTTTCCCCCTCCAAAAATGTCATTTCTTGTCCGATTTAAGCTCTTTGACAATAGAAACGTGTCATGAGTGGGGGGTTTATTAAAAAAAACACATGTTTAAATGCGTTTGATCATGGCTATTAAAGATAATACACTTTATTTACTTAGCTGCATTCCACTCAAACAAGAGATTACACATCAACGACATGCATTCAGATTACAGGCAGATTCTGCGAACTTCATGATATTTTCCGATTTCTGTAATGCATTAACAGAGTAGGTGCAGGAGTTTGAAGGCGTAAGTATGATAATCACGTGATACACGCCTCCTGACAGTGCATTGTCCTAATGAGTAATCAGCTTGTCAGTGTTGCGGTTATCTGCATTTGAGTCATACGTGTTTTTTTTTCAGTTATGGCGAAATCGAAGTGTGATATCAAGATAGTAATATATGCTCATTTTACAGCACATTTCCCAGTTATCTCGTATTTTAGCTTCAAAATATCGATACAATTATAAACACGTGATCATACAGGAAAGTATAACTTAATGTACTTTTCTTATTGTTAGTGGGGTGGGACTAAGTCCCTTGTACTGCGGCCACTTCTGGCCTATTGTACCAGCCCCTGATTATAGGTGAGGGTGATCGTGGAGCAATTGGTGGAATGAAGATTGGCAGAGGAAACCGAAGTACTCGGAAGAAACCTGCCCCAGTGCCACTCCGTCTACCACAAATCTCACTTGACCAGACCCGGGATCGAACCTGGGCCGCCGCGGTGGGAAGGCAGCGATTAACCGCTTGAGCTATGGCGCGGCCCTAACTTAATGTACTTACTAGGGTTACAGTCTTCTGGGAAGTGACATGTTGTAAAATATTACCAAAATCTCTGAGGGACCTGATCCTGATATAAAGATATAAGGTCCGTCCGAAATTTTAGTAGTTTTTACCAGCCTACATGGAGTCATATCCCAAAAGCACACTCACACTCACAGCCTTCTAATCCTCATCTCAGTCTGTATTTACATCTCTTTGAAAAATCTTCGAAAACAATAAATTTGTCATAAACAAAAATGTATTGTCCTTTAACAGGTAAGATTGTTCTGTTGCTCAGTAATGACGATAAACAACGGCCGTTGCAAGGTAATGACCCTAAACAGTAGTACATGAGTGCTCTCTACGCTCTCCGAGCGATGGCTGCGTTACGCAACAATAGAACTGTTGAAGGCGGTGTTTTTTTAATTACATTGCATTGTATTCCATGGCTCCAAAGTTAGTCAAAATGACTGTAGGATGTAGAATATGTCATATATATACAAAACTTACGTACAGACTCAATGCAGTTCTCACACAAGAGAAACCAAAAATACACAGTGGCTACACACAAGGCTATTCAAAGATACATAAGTGCTATTTTAAATCGTGCCTTTTCATTTAGAAGACCTCTGAGATCAGATGGCAGGTTATTAAAAATGCTGATCCCGCCATAATATGCGCTTTTCTGAAAGCATGCGAGGTTAGCGAATGTTCTATGGAGACAGTGTTCTATGCGATCCGAGACGAGAAAGTCTTGGTACGGCAGTTAGAAGAGTTAGGAGTTAGTTGTGAGACAGTCGCCAGCCAGTAAGGACGTGAACACACAAGCTTAGAAAGCTAAGACGTTGGAAGCCGTTATCAGGAGACAACTGGTGAAGATACAGTAGACTGAGAAGGCGTCCTATAGTGAACTGTAGAATGTCTGAATTAGCGATAGCGCTACAGTTACTTGTAGTTACGTTCTGTAAGGGTTCAGTATATCCAACTACCAATCCAAACCCCGTCTATAGTCACTCTATCACGTGACGATACATTTCTGTAATAAACCTTAGATCTTGTAATTGATGGTATTATGTTGACAAATCTTGCGTTCTTAGGGGGGAACTGAAAGGCATAAAATTACATACCAGATCTCTTTAAAATTGGTGAAATGGTTCGAAAATGTGTAGAGGACAAATAAAGCAAGGTTATCTCATAAGCTCCTTTCCCCATAAAAAAGAAATTAAGATAAAAAAATATGAACCTTAAGCTTAATCAAACTGCGAATTATGTTTACGTTTACAATTGTAAATATTTTGATACTATTTATCTTGTCATCAATCATGGTCAAATACAAATCAGATCTCAGGTGATTTATCTGTCTGATGAGATATATATAAACCTACAGTTTCGCCTTAGCATCTTGACTTCAGTCACAACTCGGTACGATGAGTGGACGAACGCTTTCTTTTCTTGTTCTAGTGGCCGCTGTGTGCGGCGCAAGGGTCCCAACGAACTCTAGTAACTACACGTTTCCAGACGGTTTCAAATTTGGGGTAGCAACGGCTTCCTACCAGGTAGAGGGGGCATGGAACAAAGACGGTAAGTTCACTACGACCTGGCTGAATCTCTAGCTTAGTACATACTGGGTCGTTATTTAGCAGAAGCTAGAAACGGTACGCTTAAGTTTGCGTTCCTACGGCCACCGCAAGCTGTCAAGTGGCGCCTCTAGCGCTGTTCCGGCGAACCCTCTGCAACTGACGCGAACAGACCATTGCTATTTTTTCACATAGAGAGAGAGAGATTCGGATATGCAATAAAATAGCATAATTAAGAAAATGCATTAATAATATTGTTGTCCTGCTTCATTTTTGTACTCGTCCGTCTTTTTATGTAGCCTACTGGTGATATTTTTGGGTTGGGTAACTGTATAGTAACGGATCACACTGTCTCCATCACTAGCTAGAACAGCCCCAGCTGAGTAACATCCTTTCCCTTTTTTACACCTCATACTTCCGAAACGTCGTATAATTATAAACACGTTTGAGATAATGGAACGTGTCCAACATTATAACCTCATAAATAACACAGAGATATTGGGTTTTCTGACTTTATCCATCGTCCTGGTTTTAAGATAACTAAGAAAAACACGACGTTTCGGAAACAGATCCAGTTTCCGAAACGTCGTGTTTTTCTTAGTTATCTTAAAACCAGGACGATGGATGAAGTCAGAAAACCCAATATCTCTGTGTGTTATACACCATCGTCAGAATCCTATAGTAACTACTCATAAATAACAACAGATCACCGTCACAAATTTCTATATTACGTATCTGGGGATGCTGGGGTGTGATGGCTTATACTCCAGTAGCCCAACGACGTTTCGGAGAAAACTGAAAATGCAGGAGCGGAACAGCTTGTTTGCTTATTGTTTCGAATATTGTCGTCCCTGAAAATTGAACCAGAATTTTTGCCGAAACGTCTGTGAACGTTTACCGGTCTGCATGGCATCACATCCCAGAAAACAGTATGTTGTATTGTTAACTAGTTCAAGTCTGATGTTTCCTTAGGTAAAGGACACAGTATCTGGGACTACCAAACGCATAACGAGACATATTTGATTGCCGATGGATCGAATGGCGATGATGCTTGCGATTCCTATCATATGCTCGAGAAGGATGTAGCGCTATTGAAGAATCTTGGGGCAAGTGAAGTACAACATTTTCTGACGCCAAGTTGTAATCCGTTTTTATTGAAATCATTTACATGATATAATTGCTGATTTTAATAGTGCATATGTACTTGAAGAAATCTACCTACTGTGAAACATCCCACATACATTCTTCTCTCATTTGAGGTTATGAGCGAATGTTGTAGCAAATTCTGGTGCTAATTAACAGTTACGTTATCTGTCTGTTGGATCGTGGCCATGCTTCTGACCAAATCTGAGTTTAACAGTCACGGGAAACTTAAATTCTGCCAGCCAGCAACATCACTGAAATTTCTTCTGGTGGTGTGCATGCCACCATTTTGCATAAACCAACAAATATCCACTGCACATGCGCAGCGGTGTTGTTAACTGTCACAAATAAAACACTTGGTGAGGCTTTAAACCGTTCACCGCAAACGGCTTGCCATGTATCCTTGTTGGGAGTTAAGTTATTCGGTTTGTTTATCGGCTATGTTCATTTCGAACATCATGTATAAAACTAGAGACAGACTTGATAGGGCAGTGAATGTAATAATAATAATAATAATAATAATAATAATAATAATTAGTAGTAGTAGTAGTAGTAGTAGTAGTAGTAGTAGTAGTAGTACTAGTAGCCGCAACAAAATAGGATAGAAGACGCAATAGCAGTAGGGATATTACCCAAAGAAACCTTAACGCAGGCAACGCAAAGTTCACACACCTCAATGAATGGAAACGGAAACATGGTTTTCTTTGACAGGTTGACTTTTATCGCTTCTCCTTCTCGTGGTCAAGGCTTCTACCAAGCGGACATATCAATGCTGTGAACAACGCTGGAATCGATTATTACAACGGCCTTATAGACGCACTGCTACGGGAAGGAATTGAGCCTTTGGTGAGTAAGCGTTTCTTTCTCTGTTCCAGTTCAAGACTTAAGTGATGTTATTTGTGTATGAACAATCTGTAAAGCTTTCTTGCACTCAGAAAGTAAACATCAGGAAATAACACATTTATACCCTGAAGATGGAGCCACGAAATTCCCATGAAACATTTGTAACAACCTATAAGGTGACTTCACAGAAGACCACTATATAACTTCACGTAGAACATCCCCGAAGTAAGCCATACCTTGGGAAGGTATCGAATGAATGAATGCGTAAGGGATGGAGCTAGATCGACCCTTACACAGCGACCTACAATGATCTATTGTACACCCTCTTTTATTTCAGCCCTTCAACAATCCTAGCAGTATCTTACAGAGGCGTCTTGATAATCACCTGGCTCCATAAAGCAGTGATACAGGTGATGAAATCTTACATAAGCAGTGGCCTCACAATCACATGGGCATGTGGCTGATTCATCTTCTTCCAGGCAACTTTCACAATTGGGGTTATTCGTTAATCCCATTTTGAGCAGGCGCCCTTTCAGGTGACTGTGTCCTGTAAGTTGTCCTGTCACCCACCGTAACTGGTTTCTCTCTACTTTCACCCTTTCCTTGGTTCTGACAGAAGGCCGCCCTTGGAATCCCTTTGCCTGTTTGAGCCCTGTTAAGGACTCCCAGTATTTTTTACGGTCTCTGTCCAGTCCCTGGGAGGCTTCTTAGTATCACCTTAACTCCGTGGTTTTAGTCCGCAAGCGAACTATACCGACCGAGCGACCGCCGATTGTCAGCGAAGTTAGTGCCAACTTTAGCCGATAGTGCGTGTCGCGCGGTCAGCGCAACGAATCCTCAAGGCCGTTGATTTCGGTTTTCTAGACTGGACTTGGCATCACTGCGGAAGAAACCACATGTCCAAGGAGCTCTCCGATGTGGCGAGTCTGGTTCCTATTTTGTGTTTAAAATTGAACCTGGTAACTTTTTATGTTGACGTAATCGTCTCTGTGTGATTATGATGGTGCGACCGCAAAGGTGTTTTAGACATAACTATCATCCACTCACAACTTAAATTATTATTTATGCAGGCCACGATCTATCATTGGGATCTGCCACAGCAACTTCAGGATCTTGGAGGATGGCCAAACCCGGTTCTCGCAGACTACTTCGAGGACTACGCCCGTCTTCTGTTTGAAAATTTCGGAGATAGGGTAAGATATTGTCACGCAGTATGTGTGTGACTACAAGCGGGATCTGGATTAGTGAATGGATTTATTATTATTATTTTGCCCCTTATACATACGACTTGGAACTACAAGCAAATACAGTGCCACCGCTATCTCCACAATTCATAAATCACCACAGCACCCGTTAAGCCTTTTCCAGCCTGCTGTGTCTTCACAAGCTGTTCCCTGGCAACGTCTTCTAACAATAAAGATTCTTAAGCTTCACATGCTTAAGTATTCTCTTCACAGACTCCCGTACAGAACTGACTTGGTCAGAAAGTCAAAGTCAATGTTGCTTTACGACGGGTGGTTTACCGTCATTCAGTTCGTCTTGGCGGCAAGCCCCTTGAGACTCAAGACCAGTTATTTTAATGAACACTTGCGGTCATAATCCTTATGTAACATCCTCACTGACGACCGGATGGGTCTGTCCGAGTCCCGTGGGACTCATGATCATATTCTACACTCTCAGATTCGAGACTCCCCCCAACCTGGAAGGCCAGGTCCCCGTATCTATAGCCCCCAGGAAGAGGGTGGCCCAGTTATACTCCCAGGCACTAGATTCCTTCTTCGTCGCCTCCTACGACTCGGAGGTCCACGGTTGAGGTATTCGAACCCGCCTCCACACCGGGTTCCTGACTTGGTCACCCCAGTTGCATTCCCTATACCTCCTCGGCACGGGCAGAGTAGAAACCCAGTTTCCAACAGTACTTCTATTGTTGCGCGTCGATTCGTTGTGGGAACGTGTTTATCGAGCCGTTGCCTAGAAACGGCTTTAGTATTTTTAAATACCTCGCGGTCGCTGCATAATAACGACTTTACAAGCTACAATACACACACATCTGTGTAATATCCATAAAGAACTGAAAGGGTAGTCTCACTGTAGTATTGGTTCCCACTGATTTTTCCGGCACTATATAATTATTGAAGGGGTCCCTACCACACAGTTTAAGAAACTATGTCAAAAATACAATTGAAATATGTTAATTGTATGATATTTTTATTGCAGATAAAGATGTGGATAACATTCAACGAGCCTTCTGTATTTACCAATGGTTATGAGAGCAACATTAATCATGCTCCAAGTATTGAGGCTCCTGGGTTCGGGAAATACCTGGCTTCACATACCGTGTTGAAGGCCCATGCACAGGCCTACCACCTGTACAACAACATGTTCAGGGAAACACAGAAAGGTAAGTAGGGTTAGGTCTGACAACCTCAGATCCAAGCTTATCATTTCATGACTTAACGATCACGTGATTATATTAACAGGTAACGTGGGAATTACGCTCACCATTGATTGGTGTGAGCCCAAAGAGGAAACAGAACATCACTTGGCTGCATGCGAGAGATTTCAGCAGTTCGAGGTAAATATACTCCACTAACTGCTCCGTGGATTCGAGTCCTTTCTGAGAAGAAATGCTGGAAAATTCTAGTCCAATAAATTATCGGAATTTTATGGAATCCCACGATTAATTATGCGTTTTAACAGCCGTCCACTAAACGATATTATATTCCAGTTTAATCAGATTCACATCCTACATCACTAATTTATTATCAGTTTTAATATTATCATATGACTGACTACAGAGGGGCTTTGGATTAGTAATCGGATTTATTGAACACTTACAGAACGTAACTGCAAACAACTACGACAGTCTGAGTTACATAAACTACAGCACATATAAAATCTTCTCAGTATTCACTAGCCGTTGCTTGGTATCGGCTTTCAACGGCGGACGTTACTCTTCCTCTCGGTTCCTGAACTATCCCCGGCCTCAGCTACCAGCTTCTCACTTCTCACAACTGAACTCAGGGAGTCAGAATTACTTTACAACTAGCAGTTTACCGCCAATCAGTTCGTCTTGGTGACAGGCCCCTTGAGGCCCACGACTAGAGATCTTTTTTTGCAATTGAGCCCTTGTGGTCATAGTCCTTATGTGTGTCTTTTACGAATAGGCTTCGCCTATGTCAAGCGTACATATCGCACATATAGCATAGGTCTACATGGTTATGGGGAATGCCTCTCTTCCCAGGAAGCGGTCAGTCCGATAGAAGTGATACTTTGGAATGAAGCACCTCTCATGGGGTTTGAGATTTATCTCAGAGAAGAGCCACATCTATATATTAAGCCTTGCAGCTGTTTACTGAGATCACAGAGCCGCCTCCCAATGCCATTTACATCTCTCGTTGTCGGGGAAACGTGTCAACAGAGCTGTTCCCTAGCAATGGCTATTGTACTGTCGCCTTTTTACACAGCTGTTACTTGGTAATGGGTCTAAGTGTCACAATACTACCCCCATATACTCCTAAGTCTGTTTCGTCTCTTCCCATCAGGTTTCCAACCAAAATTATTTAGAAATTTCCTGCCTTGCGTGCTACATGCCCTTCCAGTCTTGCCCCCCTTCGAGTTTATCATGCTAATAATATTTTGGTGAAAAGTACAAATTATGAATCTCATCATTATGCAAACTTGTCTAGTCCTTTGTCACTTCCACCGGCTTAGGTCCATATATTCTCCACAACATCACTTAGGCACAAATATGCAGGTATCATATATACAGGGTGATTCATTCGGAGCAGATCCCGAATTAACTATTATAAATCATGCAAATAATTTACAGATTAGCACGAAACTTGGTGAGTACATACCTTCGTAGACGTGAGGAACGTAGGGTTGCAGAAGATGCTGAAACCGGTTGCCCTCCACGCAGAGACACAGGGCGACGTAACGCTCCATGTTCGCCAAGTCGCAGCCAGCATGACGGGAGGGACTGCAGCAATTGCACAAATGTCACGAACCGGGAAGGCAGGCACCTGGACAGTGTTTCAGAGTACAAAATTTCGTTCAGTTTCATTTTCACCTGCAAATCAGTTCATTGCTTAAAATTATTAACTAGGGGACACCTCCGAATTTCGAAAGATATCCTGAAAGTAAAGATACAAAGTCCAGAAAGTATTTGTAAAACATTTCTTTGGAGGGATTCACTTCTAGCACCTTTACAACAGAGCTTTATTTATTTTTCAACACAGTCACCATGGATCGTAATGCACTTAGTGAGCCTGGGAAAGTTTTTTTTTATTCCGGCGTCGTAGAAATCCACCGCCTGCTCTCTTAGACATGGAGAACACTTCTCGACACTTTTGGACATTGCTGATGAAGTTCATCGATGGTTAAACGTCTGTCAGCACGAATATTTTCATCGTTCTTTGGATGATTTCATCAGTGACAACGGATGGCCTTCATCATGAACATCACTCCTTCCCGCTTCAAATTGACGACACCATTTTGCCACGTTCTGCCTGTTCATAACATCTTCGCCGTAGGCAGAAACAGGCTGGTGATGAATTTAGCAGCAGTTTCTCCTTTCGCGTGAAGAAATCGAATTACCGCAAGAAGCTCACATTTAGTGGGATTTTGAATCGACACGGCCATTTTAAATACATACTGCGAGCACACCGTTGCCGTGACTGTGGCCGGTGATCTCAGCCCTGTCATACGGTTCCTATCTCACACGGCAGAACTGCCGTTTCTGGGGGCGGGAAATCCCTTGCATTTTTACTGTACTTGTATCTTTACTTTCCGGATATCTCTCATGTGTGTGTGTGTGTGTGTGTGTGTGTGTGTGTGTGTATATATATATAACCTGTAACTTGAAGGCATTATAATATTTCTGTTTACAATTACAAGGTGAGCGAAGTTACATTAAACAATTCTTTTATAAGTTTAATGCACAGTGCTTCTTTCCGCTTTATATTTCTACACAATATTAAGTCCGTATCTTTCTTAAAGTTTGGAATTTCATATACATTCTCCTCGTGGAGGCGGGTTCAAATACCTCCACCGTAGCCCTGAGAGTAGTAGGAGGCGACTAAAAGGGAACCCATTGCCTGGGGATATAACTGGGTCAAATTGTCAATAGGGGGCATAATTACAGAGACCTGGTCCTCCAGGTTGGGGGTTGGACACAGGGTTGACGACCTTTCTGTGTAAAAAAATATTTTTGCAAAATCCAAAGAAAGGAAAAAAGATGCAATCTCGCAAAATCTTCTGAGGAAGCCTGCGGCTCAAATGAGGGCTGTTTTACAAAGGATGATTATGCATACTGTTCTTTAACACTTTCAGATGGGCTTGTACGGCAATCCTATATTTTCTGAAGAAGGTGATTATCCTGAAATCGTGAAGACGAGGGTCGATAACATCAGCGAAGCTCAGGGTTTCAGGAGATCACGACTACCAAAATTCACCCAAGATGAGATTGAATACATCAGAGGTTTGTACTCAATTTTGCATGTTAGAGTATGTAATTCTCTCTCAATCTAAGAAACGTTTTAAAACTTCACATTAAGTTTAAGTTAATCTTTTCTTAACCCTTTGAAACATGAATATATACGAGAGAGAAAGAGAAGATGGGAGGATTAGTGAGAGCTGCTACATTTTACGAGACGAAACAGAAAATGCAGAGCTTGGAAGGTTCCCGAGCTGAACCCAGTCATCCTTGTGGTAGAGGTGGGTTGGACGTAAGTTTTGGGATGTGAAAAAAATAAAGCGTTGGAGGTAGGAGTAAATAAGGTAAAGCGTTGGGAAGTGAAGAAAGTAAAGCGTTGGGAGGTAAATAAGGTCAAGCGCTGGGAAGTGAAGAAGGTAAAGCGCTGGGAAGTGAAGAAGGTAAAGCGCTGAGAAGTAAAGAAGGTAAAGGATGAAGGATGGACTCATTCAGCCTGTATTTTTTTTCGTTCAATGAACTGTATTTATCTACCTACTTTCCGTTACGTGGGTGAAAACGTTAATGGCGTTTAGAGAAATAAGAAAGCCAAGCATAAACCAGGACTAAGGAAACAGCATGCACATCCACTTCCTCCTTTAAACTGGTTTGTTGCTATGGCTTACTCTCCGACCCTGGAAATGGAGGCAATATTCTCCTGCGAAACGTCTGTGACATTCATAGGACTACACAATGTTATATGCCAGGAAACACAGCTCTTCACTTTGTATGTCTAAAACACCGCTGGAATTGTGTCGCCTGTAGAACAGGCAACCTCATTGAAAAAAAAACAAAAAAAACTTGTGTTTAAGGAGATCTCAGGTATGGAGATTATGGCTCCAGCTGTAGGTTGAAAATATTACTAACTAATCAACTAACTTCATGGAGCTGAGCCCTTCTTGAAAAACCGCCAATTACACAGCTACTGAAGAACTTCCCAGCATTTTATGGAACCCGAAGGTTCATTACCGTGTTCACAAGAGTCCTCCAGTGGTCCCTATCCTAAACCAGATCAATCCAATCCATCCCATCCTATCTCTCTAAGATCCATTTTAACACTGTCCACCCACCTACGTCTTGGTCTTCCTAATTGTCTCTTTCCTTCCGGATTTCCCACCAGTATCATATATGAATTTCGCCTCTCCCCCATTCGTTCCACGTGCCCTGCCCATCTCATCCTCCTTGACTTGATTATTCTAATTACACTTGGCGAAGAGCACAAGCTATGAAGCTCCTCATTATGCATTTTTCTCCAACCTCCTGTCACTTCATCTCTCTTCGGTCCAAATATTCTCCTCAACACCCTGTTCTCAAACACCCTCTGTCTATGTTCCTCCCTTGGTCTCTAACATTAAGGGAGGAACATAGACTGAAGGAGTTTGAGAACAGGGTTGAAAATACATTCTGATAAATCTCCTATGATGACGTAACAGTCTCCTTCACCATCTGAACATAAGTCGGTATGAAAGATTTTTCAGAGACAGTGTAGCGAACACGTGAGAACCCTTAAATCTGACCACGCACTCCGTCTTTCATTGCAGGCACAGCTGACTTTTTCGGGTTGAACCACTACACAACGCAACTAGGAACGCCGTCTACTGTCATCGACAGTCAGCCATCTTACCGTAATGACATTGGAATACACACAGAGTATGACGAGAGCTGGCCCGAGTCAGCTTCTTCCTGGCTTCGTGTAAGTTTCAAACCTGTTCACATATTGTGTCCTCTGCAATCCATGAAGCAGCTAGCATATCAGAATGTCCCAGAATAAGACTGTGACATGACGCCTGAAAGCCAGAATGGTGGCGCCAGAGCCAGACGTCCGTTACCTCTTCACATATCAGTGTCTTGCAATCCATGAAGTGACTAGCATATCAGAATGTCTCATAATAATATTGTGACATGACGCCTGAAAGCCGGAATAGTGGAGCCAGAGCCAGACGTCCGTTGATGAGCAACGTCCAGCTAAATCACGTTTCTGCGGCATCGAATACGTTGGTATAAATCAAAGCGTTGCCTGGAGATTGTCATACGTTTAGTAGCAACGGAGTGGCTGGAAAAGACGACGAAAAATCTCAGAGTAGCTGATGTAGCGGCCGAGGCTCTAATTAAACAGGTCTCGAACGCGAATTCAGAACCTTACCATCATACCAAGCCGATCGTAGTGGTCCTGTGATCTAAGGCATGAACTGTCTTCGCTCGCTCGAACAGTGGCATCGTGGCATGGATGTCTCTGTCAGTTTATTCTGTGTGTATGTATCGGCCTTTCGAAGGGCTGATCCCTCTTCCAAGGAGTCCTACCAACTGCGTATATGATTAACAGACTGAAAAGGCGGCCAAGGTCCAACAAAGGGCTGTACAGCCATGGATTCATGGATGGATGGGTAGACAGATCACCGTATTAACCGTCCGGCCGTAAGCAATGGGATAAATAAGGTTAGGCGGAATGGCTTATATGTTATTTACTGACGGTGACTTCGTAGTTAATGAGCTATTTGAAGTAATTTGTTTTCCAGGATGTCCCATGGGGATTCCGCAAGATCCTAGTTAGTCTAAAACAGAGATATGGTAATCCCCCAATCATCATCACAGAAAATGGTTTCTCTGACCGTGAAGGACATGAAGATGACAGCCGAATCCACTACCACATTGTAAGTAGGCCCTAGGGTAAGGAGTTCATTTTAGCACAGAAATGTCCGGTAAGGCTGGAAGGAACAGATGCATATTCTGAGGCTTGTAACACGTTCTAATGCATACAAAACATACACCAGATGTGAACATGCTTATGAACATTATGCCAACAACGTAATACAAAGCATAATTCAATTCATTGTTGATAAAAAAGGTAAAGCTATTTGTGTAAGAAGCCATGGATGCCCATAGGTTTGTGAGACGTCGAGGCTACCACGTTTTCTAGACGATCGGCTCACAGATGGCGGTGAGGTTGTCAGCCTTACCCAATAAATTATCCCTGTAACAAGCCGTGGAGGCCCATAGGGTTGTGAGACGTCTAGGCTCACGGATGGAAGTGAGATCAGCCTTACGCCCCGGCCGTCCTTTTCCATCAGGAAGATTCCTGGTACTCATTTCAGAGGCTGAGTCGACCCCAGGGCCAGAGTGCGGTTGGAAGGATTAGGTCAATTGCAAATCTTGTTACCTCACAGTGAATCGAACCCGAGATATTTTGGCTTGTAGAATAGTGACTCAATCAATTATGCTACCACTTTAATCTGATGTATGATTGATTTCATTCTAACCTGAGACGTACTTGATTTCATTATAATATGAGGCATATTTCATTCAATTTTCAAGCTAGAATTTGATATGAAGAAAGCAGTCTTCTGGGATTTGGCACCGTGTATATGTGGTGTTAACCGACGTTTCGGAGGAACGTATCGCCTCCATCTTCAGGGTAGAAGAAAAAATATAAGAATTCTGCAAGCGGAGAGACCGTGAGAACCGGTAAAAGCAGACTGTTCCTCCGAAACGTCGGTTAACACCACATATACACGGTGCCAAATCCCAGAAGACTGCTTTCTTCATAGTCACCGCCGTGAAAGCCTCAAATCTTACATAGAATTTGATATGTTACACTCGATTCCACACTAAGCCTATAGTTTGATCCTAGTCATGCTGGATTCCACTGTAGGGCTACCTCACTGAGTTGCTGAAGGCGTTACATGAAGACGGTGTTAACGTGTTTGGATACACGGCATGGAGTCTGATGGATAACTTTGAGTGGAATCAGGGGTACACGTAAGTGCTGAAAACTGAGAACTTTCAATGATTATTCTTACATTCACTCTGCTATTATTTGGCGTAATTAGAAGTTCATAACAGCCCTGTACAATAAAGTACCAACAATTCCTCGTAGTAGAAGAGCTGTATAAATCGAAAACTTATTGAACGGCGTTCTACCAACTGCTCAATCAAACTTTCCGACATAGAAATCTTTGAAATTTGGTATTAAAGTTATTCCTCTAGCAAATCTTCTATTTCACTTAGCTGTTTCCTTCCACAGGGAGCGATTTGGGCTGCACTACGTCAATTTCACAGATCCGGAGCGACCGAGAACCATCAAAAAGTCGGGTAAAATATTCAAGGAGATTGTAGCCACAAGGGAGATCCCTGAGAGATTCCGAAAATAGAATGTCAATGAAAAGTGTTAAATTGTCTCTTATCGAATTATGTTTCGTCGCGTTTCACAGTATCAACAGAACATACAGGGTGTCCGGATGAAATGTATCCGAAATAAGAAATGTATATCTCGGAAACTGTCATACACGTATCCGGTTTATGTCATCGGAAAAGAAAACTCTGGATTTTTTTTCATATCCGGCTTGCGCGCATGCGCCGCCACATTTCTGCACCATGTTAGGAATCACCTGTACAGAGAGATGGCTGGGACATGAATTGGCAGAGGTGGACCAATCGCTTGGCCTCCTAGGTCGCCAAATTTAACCCCATTTAATTTTTTCTTGTGGTGTTATGTGAAGAACAGTGTCTACCAGGTTAAGATCAACGACCTGCAACACCTGAAAGCCCACATAAGGGACGCTGTTGCTGCGGTAACACCAAACAAGCTTCAAGCTTGGATATTTGCCGTGCCATCAAGGGCACGAAATTATGAATGTCACAGAAGCAGGAAAGCTTTGGTAGCTTCCCTTTGTAGAGGTGTAGCCCACAAGTGTGTATAAAAAAACTTTCTGAGATATAATTATTTTATTTTGGATAAATTTCATCCGGACATCCTGTATCTAGAAATGTCAATAACTCATATTACATCACCAATTTTTTACAAGATGGGCGACATGTTTCAACATATACAAGTCCTCAAATATTTGAACATATGAGTAAACTTCTATATCGCAGCAGAATATGCTTGTAGTTACGTATATAATTTTGCCCAATGATTCCATTGACCTGTCCTTTTAGAAAATGGTGAGAGAATATACGTTCTGTTATAGAATATTTTGTTTCTTGTTATAAGTGATGATTTGACGAAAGCATATCAAAAGTTGACTTTTTTTAAACTTTTGTCGTCATAATTTAACACATATTTAAAATCCTGTATCTAGGATTATAAAAATAAAGAGTTTGGTGTAAACGTGGGGGCAGTATGTTCTTACTTTTCACACAATTTTCCCTGACAAGCAATTAATTGTATCAGTGATAATATTTTATTAAATATCGTCACGTGTTCGACTATAGACGGGGCATTGATAACTGGATTTATTGCACACTCACAGATCGTAACTACAAGTAACTATATCGCTATTGCTAATTCAGCATGTATTAAGTCTTCTCAGTCTACCGTGTCTTCACCAGTCATTGCCTGGTAACGGCTACCAACGGCGAGCTATCTCCGTGCCTCAGGTACAAATTTATAACAGCAATGGCTCAGAATGACTGAACTTCAGTTCTATAACTCATTAACTTACCAACCAACACTTCACTTCCCTGCAATGCTCTCTCACTGTCTGTCCTACTTAAAACATTTCGGCATGAACAGCGAAGAAAATACCGTTCCTCTGTTGCTGTACCAATTGTTGCGTGCGTAACCATCGGTGCGGACCGCGCACAAAACACCGCTTTCCAGCCAGTCCATTGGTGCATGGTAGGAATGTGTTGCCTAGCAACGGGCCTGGTTTACAGAGTCATTACTTAGCAACGGATCTACATGCTACAATATTATCGTCACAGGCACACTGTATCTACATAACATCGCATCAAGAGCATAATTTAATTATGGTAATGAAATTTTCATTTTTAAAACGAATCTAAAGGATATATTTTCGTTTTAACTGGCATAGAACTGGTTATAATGACGGCATTTTCTTTTCAATGGTGTTGACAGAACCTTCGAATGTAAATACCGGGAAGTGACATACCATTGAGGGAGTTTTCCACGGGTTTTTGCTTATGTCTAAATAGATTATTACTTCAGACCCGGTCTTCCCATTTAAGCTGCAGGAATGGCTGACGTCGTGGGAACACATCCCATCATTAAGAGTTGATGAGATCACTCTGACACTTTTGAAATACATTTCCCGTACCGGAAGTCAAAGTTTTTACAACACAGCATAGGACCAGACAATTTCGAGAGTTGTGTATTATCACGTGAAATTATATTCCGTGACTAAGCAAAGCAAAAAGGTGACCAATGCTTTGAATTTATATAAGCACAAATTGAAACTAAAATTTACACAATAATAATAATAATAATAATAATAATAATAATAATAATAATAATAATAATAATAATATGGACAGCGAAAATTTACCGAAATGTATTTTTTACTTCGACCCCGAAAATGGAGGGAGCATGTAGTTCCGAAACGACAACACAAGGTCCAAATGCCCAAAGAACAGCATAAAAAGTTAAAAATGATATATTCTGGGTAAAGAAACTGTAATTTAGCAGGTAATTACCATTTATTCTGAGGAACGCGCTGCCTACATCTTCAGGGAAATATTTAAATTACAGACAGAAAATTGCTCTGGAATTACAAATCAAAATCTGAAGGCTACCACATTTTCACTGTTATGTCCGCGTTATCTACATAAATTTTAGTTCCTAAAAGTAAGGGTTAGAATTGGCGGCGCCACAGCTCAAGCGGTTAGTCGCTGGCTTTCCACCGCGACGGCCCAGGTTCGATCCCGGGTCTGGTCAAGTGGGATTTGTGGTGGACAAAGTGGCGCTGTGGCAGTTTTTCTCCGAGTACTCCGGTTTCCCCTGCCAATCTTCATTCACCAATTGCTCCACAATCACCCTCACCTATCATCTGGGGCTGGTACAATAGGCCACAAGTGGCCGCAGTACAAGGGACATAGTCCCATCCCACTAGCATTAAAAAAAAAGGGTTAGAATTTATGAGCGTGCCGTGGAAGAGGCAGTACGCTAAAATTGACATCGAAAAAGTCATATTGTCTTGCTTTAGTACAGCGGGTAATTAAGCAACAAACACTTCGACATCATCATCTTCGTCCTTGAGCACAAAGGTAAGTCACACAATTAGAATCTCAGGAGATATAAAAGAAATGAATGCAAGGAACGAATGTTGAGTCGTGCTAAAGAAAAGGAACCATGAAGGCGAACATCCAAGTGTTACTCCTTGTCACTTTGCTGGCAGGTGTATGGGGAAAAAACCCCTTCCTCAAACACAAAACTCCCCAATACAAGTTTCCTGCAGGATTTCCTTTTGGTGCTGCAACCGCCTCCTATCAGGTAGAGGGAGGCTGGAAGGAGGATGGTAAGTATCACTTCAAGTTCTGACACTATTTTTTATTGCTAGTGGGGTCGGACTAAGTCCGTTGTACTGCGGCCACTTCTGGCCTATTTTACCAGCAATTGTGGAGCAGTTGGTGGAATGAAGATTGACAGGGGAAACCGAAGTATTCGGATAAAACCCGACCCAAAGCCACTTTGTCCACCACAAATCCCACTTGACCAGGCCGGGGATCGAACCCGGGCCGCCACGGTGGGAAGCCAGCGACTAACCGCTTGAGGTATGGCGCGGCCTAAGTTCTCACACTAAATACGAACATTACTGTTTTCTGGTATGTGGCGCCGTACAGTCTAATAGATATTGGCATGTATTTTATTGTCGTGACAAATAACAACGGGTCCTGCATTGGATGATTTGATTTATTAACACAATCAACTCGTACTTACAAGTAATACAGAGCTATCACTGATTTACACGCACAGTCTTCATTAGTCGTATCTTGGTAACGGAATTAAAACAGTCTCATTGTGATTGAACCTTCTAATCACAGCCCAAGTCTTCACAGACTGACTTCTAATGCTTCAACTGTGAACTTCCCGTGGGTATCTCCTACCGGCAACTCAACTCAATTCTCATTCTCGGATTCTCTGTTGTACTCCGTTGTACTCCCATTATCTTACAACTTCTAAACTTCCAATTCCAATTCTCTACTTCCTTACCTAAAAACTGACTCTGGTTATATAGACTCAAGTAGGACCCCACAGAAGACACGTGTCACGTGTCGGAATGCGTGGAGCGGACTACATAGAGAACACATGTTCAGTTGGCCTTTATGACCACTAGGAACAGACCAGAGCAGAGCAGAGCAGAAAAAACAGCCTCCCTATTATTGTGTGACGTCAAGCCGTACACGAGAATGTGTTTATCGTACGTTTCATAGCAACGGTCCGACCGCGGTTCACAGAAAACACTGCTCCTGTATTGTTGGCCGTGTGTGTTTTGCGGGCGTTGCCTAACAATTGGTCTATGCGTCATAAGACGATACATTTCGGAGGAAATTGCTACCTTCATGTTAAGAAAAATTTGTTTCTAATACTCTCATGTCGAAATTTCAGCATGGGTTTTATACAAATATAGCACATACAACCAGAGTTCTATATATAAATTCAATGGTTATTTAACGACACTGTCAATATCGAGAATACACAGCGTTTGAATGATAAGATGATTAATGTCTCTGGAGCAACTGATGGAATGAGAATAGTGGGGGGGGGGGACCGAAGTACTAGAAAGGAAAGAACATACCTCAGTGCCACTTTATCCACCACAAATCCCATAGGATCTGACCTGGTATCGAACATGGGTCAACGTGGTGGGAAGCCATCCACTAACCGTCTATGCATTGGGGCAGCCATTTCAATTATATTCTTATTTATTTACGTGCTAACAGCCCAAAGGCCAATTACAAAATGAGCACGAGTAATTAAAAAAGAAAACAAAACAGACAAATGAAGTGAAACCACGGAAATTTGTTACCGTCGGAAAAAAATAAGTAAAATATATGCATTCAAAATATATAGTTAGTATTTTAATTTCATGTATAGTTATCATGACAAATTATTCAGTTTCTCTGTGTGATTGGTACAGATGAAATTACGTAACAAATTTGCGTTAATTTGCCAGGGATGCTGAGTGTGTTGTAGCATGACGTACACATGACACTCATCTCAGTCGAGTTACGTAAATTTATTAGAGCATATAAAAAGGAAATATTGTTGGGGGCATATGAAAATGAATTATTGACACTGTGAAGTGAGGTACATTCAAAAGAGGAATGAGATGGTCTTTCAATGCGACTATCTCATCGTCCTGATGGCTCTATTTGCGGCCGAGACTCACACAAAGAGCCCCTCTTTTGGTCATTATGAACTTCCTAACTTTTTTACTTTCGGCGTAGCCACCGCCTCGTTGCAGATCGAGGGAGGATGGAATTCAGATGGTAAGATAACATATCCGCATATGATACCACCTTGCTGAGTTTATTTAAACATTTAAAGCACACTGGTTACAATATGAACCACCTTCCACACTAAAACAAATGTTTCTTTGCCTACACAGTGTATTTATGAGTCTCCTACTATTCTGAGAGCAAACAGTGATTATTTACATTTATATTATATTATTTATGGAGGCAAGCGGTAGCGTAGTTGGTTGTGGCACTATGCTTCAAGCCGGAAAGGTCGCGGTTTCGATTCCAAATGAGGTAACTGGACCTTTCAATTGATCTGATCCTTCCAGCCGTACTATGGCCCTGGGATTGACTCAGCCTCTAACGGAAATGAGTACCAGGAACCTTCCTGGGGGGTAAAGTGCGGCAGGCGCGTACGGCTGACAACCTCACAGCCGTCTGTGAGCCGACCGTCTAGAAACTTTGGATGGCTCGACGTCTCGCAACCTTACGGGCCTTCACGGTTTCTTGCAGGGGTAGCTTTATCTTTCTGCCTACCTACATTATTAAATTTTCCATTTATTTGCTTCCTAAGTTTGTTTTGCCTTTTAGGGTTACTTTTTGCTCCATTAATCGGGATGGTCTCTCTCCGCAGTTAATCCGGATTGGCTAGGATTTGCTGCACTCTCCCTTATGTGTTAGATTGGCTAGGATTTGCTGCACTCTCCCTTATGTGTTAGATTGGCTAGGATTTGCTGCACTCTCCCTTATGTTTTAGACTGGCTAGGATTTGCTGCGCTCTCCCTTATGTTTTAGACTGGCTAGGATTTGCTGCGCTCTCCCTTATGTTTTAGACTGGCTAGGATTTGCTGCACTCTCCCTTATGTGTTAGATTGGCTAGGATTTGCTGCACTCTCCCTTATATTTTAGAAAGCAACCAGAAAGCTGAAGGATCTGACACGAATGTTTATACATTTTAGGAAAAGGCGTCAACATCTGGGACACACTGACACACGATCGCCCTTACTTGGTGGAAAATCAGGATAATGGAGACGTAGCCTGCGACTCATATCATAAGTACAAGGAAGATGTACAGCTGCTCAAGGATTTGGGGGTGAGTACGCTGACCATTGTGCCGCTGTTTAAATAACTACCTTGAAGATGGAAGCAGAATATTACTATGAAACACCAGCACCCATTTACAAGATCAGAAAGTCTCAAAATCCAGACAACCACAATATGAATCTTCATCTGCAGTAAAAGCCACAAATCTGAAAACTACTTTTTCGTATCAACATCAAGAGAGCAAGTTACAGCTAGCTGTAAGGTTTCTCGCCCATTTAGGGAGATACCCAGTTCGAATACCAGTCCGGACACAGACGCTCCTGACCGCGGTGTCCGTGGTTTTCCACAGTCCCTCCACGCAAACGTGGGGACATTACCTGAAATTACGCGACAGCCACTTCCTCCCACATCCCTGTCAGTTCATTATGAACTGCAACCCGATTATTCTTGCTATACAGTCTGAGTTACTTAAACTCCGTGGCCTGTAGTCCGCAAGCGAACTGTACCGACCGAGCCACCGCCGCTTGTCAGCGAAGTTAGTGCCAACTTTAGCGGGTAGAGGGTATCACGTGGTCAGCGCAACGGATCCCAACGGCCGTTAATCTCGGTTTTCTACACCGGAGCCGCTATTTCCTTGAAATAGCTCCTCAATTATCCTCATGAGGCTGAGTGGATCCCGTTCCAGACCCATTACTTCTCAGAAAATCTTGAAGCACCAGAAATCGAACCTGGGACCCCTGGGTCTGTAGCCAGGAATTCTGGCCATTAGACCACTGAGGCAGTCCTGAGTTACTTAAAGCCTCTTTAAATAGGATTCAAAGAATTCAATCTTAAAATAAAAATATGTATTTCGTATTTCAGTCAACACAACAATTTATAAAATACAGGTAGTATACAGACGATCTATTTACATGAAGGTAGTATATGTGAGGCACATGTTTCGACTCCTAATGGGCCATTATCAGGTTCTGATAAGCACTGAAGGTATACCAAATGTTGATCCATATTGTAGGGGTGTTCTTCGTTTCGAAATTGGTCTTGTTATAAAATCCCGAAAGTTAAAATTAGAATTGATTAAAACTATTATTTTAAATTATTAAAATAAAATTTAAGATATATGTAAGTATATATAAAAATCGTACTATGTAAGTAGTGATAAAACGGAACAGAAGTGCAGAGCAGGGAAAACAGGACAGGATAACAGTGACACAGTCCACGAGATTTCCGGGCACACTAAGGGAGAGTCAGTAAATAGGTCATAAATGGAAGTAAAACAGCTGTAATGAAAATAATAGTTTTCTATGTATATCACTAGGTAGCAGCACAGTCCAGCTTCATGAAGTAGCAGACGCACATGCGCATGTTCAGAAGCTGGTTTCAGTAGTCAGATTGGCGACCGTAATTGATTAATGTACCACCGAAGAGCAGCGTTCTGTTGTGTATTTTTGTAGGCAACAGGACTCAATGCAAAGGATATTCATAAAGTAATTATTCCTGTTTACGGTGGGAAGTGTTTGTCGCGTAAAGCGGTTCATAACTGGGTGCCAGACGTTTTGCTGATGAAGGAGTTGAAGGTAGGTGAGGAAGTGGCTAAGTCAGTAGTCGAAAGACTTCTATGTGGGTTTCGAAGCAGTGATAAAGTGATGGGACAAGTGTAAAGACATTGATGGCGGACATGTTGAGAAACGTTTCTCTCCAGTTACGAATATCGCATGTTCTAGGTTTTATATCAATTTGCGACCTATTTACAGACTCACCCTCATATAACATACTAATATCCGGAAAATTTTGACGTCTGGCAACCCTTTGGTCCCCGGTGGTGTCAGAAATCGCATATTTTACAGCAGACTGCATAGTAAACTAGACCGAAGACAAATAAGAAATCATTAGGAAATAAAATAAAATGTATAACTCTCCTCAGGCAGACTTCTACCGCTTCTCCATATCTTGGGCCCGTGTTCTCCCAGAGGGACACGATAATATAGTGAACCAGGCCGGCATTGACTACTATAACAACCTCATAAACGAGCTGTTAGCCAACGGGATAGAACCAATGGTAAGTACCACTGAACATCGCAATAACATTACCTACTGAGGCGCCGGGATAGCTCAGTCGGTATGGCGACTACCGTCTATCCGCTTCAGCAATCTCTGCTGTGGAAAGAACTCTAGGTACGGTTGGAAACCTATCGACTCTTAGCGCCGTATTCGGTCTACGGACATTAACAAATAATGCTGAATTTGAGGTTCCGTGGAGTGCACAAACTATAATTTTGCCTGTGGTTCTGTATGGGTGTGAAACTTGGTCGCTGACATTAAGGGAGGAACATAGACTGAGGGTGTTTGAGAACAGGCTGTTGAGAATATTTGGACCGTAGAGGAATGAAGTGGCAGGAGGTCGGAGAAAACTGCATAATGAGGAGCTTCATAACTTGTACTCTTCTCCAAGTATAATTAGAATGATCAAGTCAAGGAGGATGAGGTGGGCAGGGCATGTAGCACGAATGGAGGAGACGAGGAATGCATATAGGATATTGGTGGGAAAGCCAGAAGGAAAGAGACCACTGGGAAGACCAAGGCGTAGGTGAGTGAACAATATTAAAATGGATATTAGAGATACAGAATGGGGTGACATGGACTGGATCAATCTGGCTCATGATATGTATCAGTGGAGGGTTCTTGTGAACACGGTAATGAACCTTCGGGTTCCATAAAATGTTGAGTTCTTCAGTAGCTACAGAATTGGCGGCTCCTTAAGATGGGCTCAGCTCCATGAAGTTAATTTTAAATTGGTTGATCTGTTCGTTTTCAATTCATTCTCTTTTTTTAAATTACAAAATATATCATGAAAATGAATTAAATGTATCACAATTTCTTCGGGACAAACATTTTTACTTTCATTATATTACAGGTAACAATGTATCACTGGGATCTTCCTCAGGCGCTCCAAGACTTGGGAGGATGGCCGAATATGCAATTAGCAAAATATTTTGAGGCTTACGCTCGTATATTGTTCACTCACTTTGGAGACAGGGTAAGTTCATCTTACATATTTATTTAGAATGAACTCAAATGAATGGTAAACCTTGATGTAGAACTCAAGACATGCGCAAATAAAACCACACTACCTAACAGCACAAACAATAACACTCTCCTTTTTCATGAAGACGCATGCGCCTAGGCACAGTACTTAGCATATAGTCGAGCAGTGATTCTACCCACTTCCATGGCTTAGCACATAACGTATTCTATCCCTGCAAGCTACATTATGCATATAGCTCACTGCAAGCAAAAGCTTTTTCAATACAGGATACATTTTGTTTTATCTTTCGTCAGTCTCCGTGGTCTAGTGGTCAGAGTTCCTGGCTACAGATCCAGAGGTCCCGATTCTATTTCCGGCCAACCAGATTTTATGAGTAGTGGTGGGTCTGGAACGTGGTTCACTCAGCCTCGTGAGGATAATTGAGGAGCTATTTCAAGGAAATAGCGGCTCCGGTCTAGAAAACGGAAATTAACGGCAGTGGGGATTCGTTGCACTGACCACGTGACACCCTCTATCTGTAAAAGTTGACACTAACTTCGCCGACAAGCGGCGGTCGCTCGGTCGGTATAGTTCGCTTGC
This sequence comes from Cryptotermes secundus, assembly GCF_002891405.2. Lineage (NCBI taxonomy): Eukaryota > Metazoa > Arthropoda > Insecta > Blattodea > Kalotermitidae > Cryptotermes > Cryptotermes secundus. The sequence goes on along the minus strand of NW_019742561.1, from coordinate 477,940 downwards.
GGACTACAGGCCACGGAGTTTTTCTTCTGTTTTGGTCGTATGGTGGTGCGTTACGAGTCACACCGGTGCATTCCCTACTGACATATATATAATCTTGAATAAAATTCGCCTACCTCAGCTTTCGTCGCAATATTTTCAACTGTTACGTTTTAGCACCCGTTAAAATTCACGGGAAGTCTCACGCACATATGTAAATAACATAAGCCGAAGTCCACGGATGTTTTCAGGTTAAACTATGGATCACGTTCAACGAACCCCTGACTTTCGTGTCAGGATATGCATCTGAGAAGGGATTCGCTCCAGCAATCAACACACCTGGTATCGGTGACTACCTTGCGGCACATACTGTGATCCACGCTCACGCCAGAGTCTATCATTTGTATGATCAGGTGTTCAGAAGCAGACAACGAGGTATTGCTTGATTAATGATAACCGTTTGTTTAGATGAAACTTCCAAAATATTCACAGTCCTCTAGTGGGCAAATTACTGCATAACATTTGGAATTACTGTTTCTGGTTTTCGTCTCATCGCTTAGTATTCTGATAGAACAGGACGCTTCAAATACAGAATATGTTTGCGTCCTAATGCGAGGAGACACCTATTCAGTTTGTCCGTTAGATGGGATGATTTCGATTAGCACTTTTTAACTGACCAATCTAAATAGGCACAATTCATCTCATGATGAAAGGAGATCCAGTTTCTGAAATATTTGGAGTTACTCTTTCTGGTTTCGAATAGCGGAAGATGGATAAAGTAAACTTTATGATATTCAAACTGCACACTAAACACTGTCGAATTGTGGCGCGCAAACAAACTAAGCTAGCCACATGCGGTTTGCGGTAGATCATAGTGAAACTCTGGAAGTTTCTTAGTGACCTCAGTAGACCTCGATGTGGGCTCCTCTGGTAGCACAGAGAACGTCCAGACGATATTCGAGCTTTTGCCATGTTCTGTGGAGCATGTCCGCTGGAATAGCCGGGATCGCATTCCTGTTAGGGTCTTCAGGTCATCAAGTCCGTTAACTGGTGTTCGCAACACACTGCTCCACCTCTCTCAGGCCTGCAGGTACGCGCGTTCCTAGACAGGATATTTCCAGGAAGACGGATCGACAGAGACGGTCCAATGTCTTGGCCTCCAAGTTCACCAGACATAACACCACTGGATTCTTTCCTGTGGGGTTATGTCAAGAGCAGTGCGTTCCGAACACCAGTTAACGGACTTCATGACCTGAAGACCCGTATCAGGAATGCCATCTCAGCTATTCCAGCGGACATGCTCCACAGAACATGGCAAGAGCTTGAATATCGTCTGGACGTTCTCCGCGCTACCAAGGGAGGCCACATCGAGGTCTACTGAGGTCAATAAAAAACTTCCAGAGTTTCACTATGATCTGCCGCAAACCGCACGTGGCTAGCTCAATTTGTTTGCGCGCCACAATTTTTCAAAACCCCGACGGGACTTTGTGGACATACTGTATATCTACATTTATCGAAAAGTGGCGCCTCTCATCGGCGTTTCCGCGAACTAGTTGCAACTAACGCGGAAATAACGTTATATTGTCTTTTTTGTAAGAGAGAGAAAAGTTGTGTGTGTTCAAAGAGATCTACGATATAGCGAATTTGATAAATGCAATATATTTAAACTAGAATATAATAATTTTGCTAATGCTCACGTAAGGCTCTAGGTCACTATCTGATGATACAAGTTCAAAGATGTTTTAGAGTCTGTCATTTGTGATAACGTGATGTGCATTTCTATGCGCAGGTAAGGTTGGTATAGCACTTAATATCAACTGGTGCGAGCCACTGACGAACTCTACAGAGGATATTGCAGCTTGCGAGCGGTACCAACAGTTCAATGTAAGTAACACTGTGAACGAAAACTGTTTTATTATCAAGAGGCTGAAAATACGCCGCATCTGAACTGAAACAATCCCTTTTTCTTTCCCCCTGTCTAAGGATACCGGCCAGTTAACCTTTAGCGTTCGAAGCGCACCTATCGGTACAGTGATCAGTATGGTCGACGTGGCCGAAGTACACCGATTTCAGTCAGGCCTTTAAACTCTGCTAGCGGAAGCGCGCGCACGATCCGCTAGTAAAAGCTTATGGACAATCCTAAATATTTATTTTTAAATATAGTAAAACTCAATTTACATACATTTTTCCATTGTTATCTGCTCCGACTTCTACACATTCATCATCTACCATTCTGGGGCTGGCACAGTAGGCCAAACAGTAGCCGACGTACCAAGTGGACTCAGTCTCACCCCACCTCAGGAACATATCATTATGAAGGAATTTGTTATACTAGTTAACATTAATTCAGTTATTAATCTTCAACTCCTCAGCTGGGAATCTACGCTCATCCTATCTTCAGTACTGAGGGTGATTACCCCGCTGTAGTGAAAGAGAGGATATCTAGAAACAGTGCCGCTCAGGGTTACACTACGTCAAGGCTGCCAACCTTCAGTCCAGAAGAAGTGGAGTACATTCGGGGTAAGCACTTCGAGCCACTGCTATATACGGTACGTCATGGTTTTTATGTTCGGGTACCGATATTTGCGTCGAATTGGTAGCGTTCCTGCATCCTATTTTGGATATCCTAGCTTCGAATCTGGGCACGGAGAAATCATACGCTCAGTTGTTACATTCCCTTCACGTAAACACCGATATAATGCATTAAAGCAAGGCCGTGCCGCAGCTCAGGCGGTTAGTCGCTGGCTTCCCACCGCGGAGGCACGGATCTCGTCATATGGGATTTGTGGCGGACAAAGTGGCACTTGGGCAGGTTTTCTGTGAGTACTTGGGGTTCCCCTGCCAATCTTCATTCCACCAATCGCTCCACAATCACCATTATCTATCATCTGGGACTGGTACAGTAGTGGACGCAGTCTCGCCCCACTAATAATAATAAAAAACAATAAAAATGCATCAAAGTAGGTAATGATCGCTTCCTTACATACCGGGTTAGTGATTCACTCATAATATTCATATTCAATCCTGTACATTTCTCTGTTAAGCTGTTAGAATCATTTCCGATTAATATTTGGCAACTTAGGCTCGAGATACTAGCAAACACATACGCAGAGGCAAGGTAAAATTGTCCCTGTGATTAAATAACAAACCACTATGCAATGAAGATATATGGCGGAGTGGATGTACAGATCCATGTATTCTTGACCTCGGCACTAGCTGGAGGTGTGTTCAGGTTCCCGTCTAGGCCGCATTAATACACGTACCCATTGGGTGTGACCCAGAACTTGCCTGGAGTACGTGGAGAAAAAAATCTTGCCCCCTACCGGGACTCGATATCCGAACTCTCGGCCATCCAGCCCTTTACCAATCCGTCGCAGATAATCATGCAAAATTGTCCATTATTCTGGTCCGATTTTAATTAAAATTGAAATACACAGAAAAGTTTTAGTAAAATTTCCCTAGTATCAAATTTGATTAAAATCCTATCAGCGTTTGTCTAATTGTTTATTCGTAAAGACGGAAGGATTGGAAACCGGAGAGATTCTAATAGGTGCTCGCAGAATTGTCAATAATCGTGAACATCCATAGTAATATCTGTCATACCTGCGACATGGGAAATATTATATTTAGCGTTCTCATGACAGGAACCTCAGACTTCTTCGGATTGAACTTCTACACTGCCTACTACGGAAAAGAAGGAGAAGAAGGCAATATTCCTTCACTGGGCAGAGATTCTGGACTCATCACAAGACAAGATTCTAATTGGATCTCATCTGCTTCTACGTGGCTTAAGGCAGGTACAGATCTACGTAATTATGTAGCAATAAAAATATTACTGCCTCCTGTAATTTCCTATCATAATTTGAGCCTATTTTCCTTATTTTCAAAAAGAAATAAAAGTAGGCTCACGAGATCACCTTGCTGCTTGTGTGTACCCTGCTTTAAAACTGTCGAATGCCTGCTCGAGACGAGCAGCCGTAAGGAGGGAGCAGTTTGAGAACAGCAAGGCGGAACCCAACCCACGAGGAACGATAGCTGAACGTCATCAAAAGAGGGGGAAGAAACGTCAACACCAGTGTGACTTTGTGATGCCATTTGCTAACGCAATCATAGACGTCACAAGAACGCCCCTACGGAGCACGTCCTGAATATGATATCCGAAATTTACTGCTAAGCTAAACTCCTTGATGTGTTTCTTTGATCCTGTATATATTCATCGGAACTTTTACTTGACCTAATCCTTCCAGCTGCACTATGGCCCTCTGGTCGACTCAACCTTTAACAGTAATGACTACGAGGAATGTTCTTGGAATATTCTTGGGGGTTAAGGGCGGCCGTCGCGTAAGGCTGACCTTATCGCCATCTATGAGCTGACTGTCTAAAAAATGAATGAGTCCCGACGTTTCACAACCCTATGGGCCTCCACAGCCTGTCACACAGATAGCTTTTTTATTCTGTATATACATATTGGCTGCCTAATGTGTACAGGTTGTCCCGTGGGGATTTCGTAAGGAATTCAATTGGATCAAGAACGAATACAATAACCCTCAAGTGTTCGTCACAGAAAACGGTTTCTCGGACCTCGGGGAGCTCAATGACACAGGCAGAGTATATTTCTACACTGTGAGTATATACAGAGAGTTCTAGAATAATTTTATCACCTTACTTGTACATAACGTATATATGCAAATAAACCAATATAATACATATACTTTGAGAACTGACATTTCATTATTTCAAATTCCTTATTTTCTGCAATTTCTTTCGTTGTCCGGTAATTACGTGGTTGTTTTTCACTGTCACATTAAACTGGTTTATTTTTTCACAACATCCATTAATCATGAACATGCCGTGGAAATAAAACCTCCCAAAAATAATACGGAGAGGAAACCAACAAAATTCTACATCGAGACAATGGGATACAAGAAAGTTTTAACCTTCAACAATAACATTTGGATTTTAACTTCTAAAGCCAATTTTTAATAAATTCAAATATTAAATTTAAAAATTAATTACGCTTCTCTCGCCAAGAGCAAAATACTGTGAGGCATTTTACATCAAGTAATTAGTATACCTCATGACGGCCATGTGAGGCCGAAACACTCGGCGAACAAATAAGTGAATCTAACAAGACATTAAAGAACAATCACACAACAACCTATCATTATCAAAACTTGTATAAAAACAATAAATTTTATATAATATAATTAATTAATCGCTGACACAAAATGCTGAAATATATTGTGTTACGTATGTATTTGACAATGATGGACCATGTATAAAATATATATGTAAATTTGTAAATATTAATTGACGGTGACATTTAAGGAGGGCCAAATCCCCACACAATAGCTTTATATGTCCGGACAAAAAATACCTGGTCATTAGCCCCAAATGGGGCTCTACACCAAGCCTGAGTAACTAATCGGCAATTGTAAGGTCGGTTTGGCTTTGTTATCATGTTATGTCTCTTTCAATGTCATCTTCTCATGCTGAAGGTCATGGTTAGGCGCAAATGACCCACAATGAAAAAGTTTGACAACATGCCTGCACAGGACTCAGTTATTGCCAGTTCGTGACGTAAAGCATTACGTCATATTTATAAGGTTACTAGATTCTAATTTCAAGACACTGCCAATACTCATACGCCACTAGGGACTTCAGATATACACAATCTACTTCCTCAAGTTTCCCTACGCAAATTATGATGTGCCCTGGCTCGCAGAGTAGTGTTCTGCTGTAAGGAGCTCAGTCAGTATAACGTCGGGCTACAGGTTGGACGGACCGGGTTCGATTCCCGTCAGTGCTATACTTTTATCCACAGCGGCCGGAGTGGCTCTATTTCTTGGGTGTTCAAACGATCGTGACGTGAAGCTGACCACTCGCCTCCATTTAACACAGAGGTAAAAAGAGGTGGAGCTATACCTCCACTCCTCCATGTCTTCGTGGAAATATGCATAAGTAATTACGCAGAGGGACAAATTTACATTTTAGTTTTCTGATGTGAACGTGTTTAAATGAAGGTTCAGAGTATAAAACATGTGGAAGCATTGTTCCCGGACAACTAGTGTAATTAGCATCTCTCATTTTAAACTTCTAAGCTCTATTTTAACTGAATACTCACGGCATAATATTCGAATGAATGAATGAATGAATGAACGAGGGGTAGGTCTTGACCAGCCATTCTATCACGACCATGACTGATCTACTGTCGTACAGAGGCGTCTTGATAATCACCAGGCTCCGTAAAGCAGTGGCCCAGGTGACGAAATCTTACGTAAGCTGTGGCCTCACAATCACCTTGGAAATATGTGGCTGATTCATCTTTACCCAGGCGCCTTTCGCAAGTAGGATTATCTGTCAATCCCATTTTCAAGAGACGTCCTTTCAGGTGACTGTGTCCTGTAAGTAGTTCTGTTGAGGCCGCGCCATAGCTCAAGCGGTTAGTCGCTGGCTTCCCAACCGCGGCGGCCCGGGTTCGATCCCGGGTCTGGTCAAGTGGGATTTGTGGTGGACAAAGTGGCGCTGGGGCGGGTTTTCTCAGAGTACTTCGGTTTCCCCTGCCAATCTTCATTCCACCAAATTTTCCATCATCATAATCACTCGGGGCAGGCTACAATAGACCAATCAGTGGCCGCCGTGCCGAGTGGACCCAGTTGGACCCCACCCCGCCACTAAGCGAATTAAAAAGTAGTACTGTCACCCATCGTTAACTGGTTTCTGTTTAATTTCAGGACTTCCTTCGTTCTTTCGACATAGGGTCCTTGTAGGAATCCTTTGCCTGTTTGGGCCCTGTTAAGGACTCCCAGTGTTTTTTAAGGTCTCTGTCCAGTCCTTGGCATCACCTACTACGGAGGAAAATCCCGTATGTTCAACGTGAATTTTCTCCCCATCAAAACAAACTCCGGGGCCTGTAGTCCGCAAGCGAACTATACGGACCGAGCCACCGCCGCTAGTCGGCGAATTTAGTGCTAATTTTAGTGGATAGAGGGTGTCGCGTGGTCAGCGCAACGAATCCCCACGGCCATTAATTTCGGTTTTCTAGACCGGAGCCGCTATTTCCTTGAAATAGCTCCTCAATTATCCTCACGAGGCTGAGTGGACCTCGTTCCAGACACACTACTTCTCAGAAAAACTGGTAGCGCCGGGAATCGAACCCGAACCTCTGGATCTGTAGCCAGGAACTCTGACCACTAGAGCACAGGGGCGGTCATTTGGTCCCCATCGATGGTGTGTTCATCGTCTGGTAATTTCCTTGGTCCTTCTGGCAGAGGGTCCTTGTATGAAACCCTCTGCATATTTCAGTCCTGTTAAGTACTCCCAATATTTTTATGTTGTTGTCAATGCATAATATGTAACTTTAACTTTAAACCACACAGAAATTGAAGGATTTCTTCGACATTTTGGAGAAAAATACATTTGCACTGTTGAGAGTAAATGTCTTGAGGGTGGAGGAGTGTTCTGGAAACATGCCATTTCCCCGTGAGCACTGCAATTTGCAGAAATATTGCCCATATTTTCTGAGGTAACTCTCACTGCCATCTGTGAGCTGATTGTCTAGAAAATGTGGCAAGCCTCGACGTCTCACAACCCTATGCGCCTCCACGGCCCCTTTCGGTGATATCTTTACCTTTACTTTCAGACTTATCTGACTGAGATGCTGAAGGCAATTCACGAGGACGGTTGCAATGTAATTGGATACGCTGCCTGGAGCCTAATGGATAATTTCGAGTGGAACAGAGGATACGCGTAAGTATCTACCCTTCATTCTGTTGCCTCTAAGTTGACTTGTAATAAATAGAAAGAAAAGTATAACGAAAATTTTTAAGAATTAAGAGTGTCTCGAGCTATTATATAAAATATATATAAAGTAATCCCATCCAATTTACATCACTCCCATTGGCTCGCTCTTATCTCTAGTCCTTGTCCTACCTTTCCTGTATCAAGCCCGTTTTATCCCGCACAGCCTACTCTTCACTCCTGAAGATGTAGGCGAATGATTCCTCCGAAACATCGGTAAATATCTATTAGACTATACGGTATCACATCACAGAAAAGAGTAATTTTTATAGTTATTCCCGTAAGAAACCCAGCTAACTGACTAATTAACCCCATGGAGCTAAGTCCTTGTAAAGCTTCTAGTTGCCTAGCTACATAAGGGTTTCCGAAATGTTTCATGGAACCCGAAGATTCATTGCTGTGTTCACAAGAGGCCGCCACTGGTCCCCACCTTGAGCCAGCTTAATCAAGTCCATACCACCCCATACTATTTCTCTAACATTCATTTTAATATCATTCTCCCACCTACGTCTAACACTTCGTGGTAGTCTCCTTCCTTCTGGCTTTCCCACCAAAACCCTATATGCCTTCCTCTTCTCCCCATTCATGCTACATGCCCTACCTCTCTCTTCCTTCTTAATTTCATCGTTCTAATTATATCTGGAGAAGAGTGCAAATTATGAAGTTCATTATGCAATTTTCTAGTCTCCTATTATTTCATCCCTCTTGGGTGCAAATATTCTCCTCAGCACCCTGTTCTCAAACACCGTGCCCCTCAGTTCTCATGTTTCAGTAAAATATATTCTACTTA
>NW_019742561.1:460866-469346 GCF_002891405.2 Cryptotermes secundus | reverse complement strand
TCGTATTGATAATTGAGGTGATATTTCAAGGAAATAGCGGCTCCGGTCTAGAAAACCGAAATTAATGGCCGTGGGGATCCGTTGCGCTGACCACACGACACTCTCTATCCGCTAAAGTTGGCATTAACTTAGCCGCAAACGGTGGTCTCTCGGTGGGTATAGTTGCGGACTACAGGCCACGGAGTTTTTGTTTTGTTTTATATAACGATGCTGTCAGTATCGGGAGAGTACGGCAGCGTCGATTGTAGGATGATAACAGAATGTGGAGCGATTTGTGGAATAAAAATTAGCAGGGGAAACCGAGGTACTTTGTGAGAACCCATCCTATTGCCACTTTAAGAACTTTTTTCATTATTTCTGAAATTAAACTGTAATCATTCTTACATTTGATACTGTATTAGAATCTATGAAGTAAATTTCAATCAAACATTTCATTTGTAAATTAATCGAGTTGTGTTTGTTTCGTGCTTCATTTTAATCCATTCACATCCAAGAGACTAATTATTATACATATATATATAAATATAAATACATAATATAAAATTTGTTTTCATTTCAGCGAAAAGTTCGGCCTGTACCACGTTGATTTCAACGATCCGACTCGCCCACGCACTCCAAAAGAGTCGGCCAAAGTAATCGCAGAAATTATAAAAACCAGAAAGATTCCTGAGCGTTTCTGGCAGGATTAGATTTAATCTTTCATCCTTGACATGTTTCGCTCGGAGCGACCATCTTCAGGACTACTATTACAGTGTGATTGGTCACTATCAATACATACTGACACTACTATTACAATGTCAGTATAACACAGCGTGGCCTGAACAACTAAACAACGAAACAAAAGAGTCCTATTATTCAAACAACGGAACCACGACGCGGTAGACACTCAATTTCCTTTAAGGAGAGGCAGTATAAAGGACACGAAACAAATTGGTTCTAGATTTTAACAAAAAGTTTTTTAAACCACACTTGTAAATATACTAATTATAATAATTTATAAATGTTTTTAACAAATTCATGCACATCGCAGTAACTGTTAAAGGATAACAGTGCGACGTGCTGCCTAAAATCCGGGTGATAAGACGTTCATTGCTGGGCAACGGCTGCGATAAGAATGTATATTTCAGTGGAAACGGAATACCAGCAGACCGTTGCATAGAAATCGCCTAAACAACAAATGCGTTACCCCGGAGAATACTACCGGCGGATAGAACATATGAAAAGGAACCCTTGGAAAAAGTATTCCCTAGTCAGTCCGAGTGCACGTTATAAGAGTCCAACGTCGGCCAGAGACGAGTTCAGTTGTATCCGACTGAAGCAGAAGTGTTGTAACGCCCAAAGGACGTTACAGACGGAGAATAACTGTGTGAGTGTAAGTGACTGTGCAATAAATAGATATTCGTTCAAATCCGAGAACTCGCACAATTTCTTGTCGCGTTGCCTAGCAAACACGTGACAATATTGTGTATTTATGACATTATAATAGTAGTTTCCGTATCTACTGATAATGTCCTTCTGAAGATGGTCGCTCCGACCGAAACATGTAAAGGATGAAAGATTGCAAAAACACAACATTTATCAGCCACACCGAACAACGTTAATAATCTTTTATACTACTGCTAGTGTGACGGACCAGGATGAACCAAGCAACATCAAATTTGCAGCTGCTGCAGTGAAATGTACGTGACAAACTAAATACTAAAATAAACCAATTGTTGTGTTGACGACCAAACCTTTTCCCGGTTTATAATCAATTGTTGTGTTGATGGCCCTTAAGCATACCTCTGTAGTTACAAGAATTAACTCCGTGGCCTGTGGTACGCAAGCGAACTATACCGACCGAGCGACCGCCGCTTGTCGGCGAAGTTGGTGCCAACTTTAGCGGATAGTGGTTGTCACGTGGTCAGCGCAAAGGATCCCCAAGGCCGTTAACCTCGGATTTCTAGACCGGAGTAGCTATTTCCTTGAAATAGCTCCTCAGTTATCCTCACGAAGCTGAGTGGACCACGTTCCAGACCCCACTACTTCTCAGAAATCTGGTAGCGCCGGGAATCGAACCCGGGACCTCTGAATCTGTAGCCAGGAACTCTGACCACTAGGCCATAGAGGCGGTCTGCAAGAATTAAATAAGGATTTATTTAAGATATGCACCAATAGGTTTCAGGTACTTTGCGAGTGCGCACTCAGGCGGAAGGACACGATACTTCTCCCGTCAAGTCTACCAGAACCATAAGGCACAAGTTCGCTTCTCGGTTGCGCTGAATAGAAAACATTACATTACATTATATAAGAAACAAGGGGTTTCATTAAGAGCTTTATCTTCTGGGCTATCACGCTGAGTGCCCGTTATTTCTTTCCAATAATGCGATATTATTTTAAGGAAAAAATAAAGGAGATTTTAAAACTATTTTTACTAAAGGTTTTACATATAAGAATTTATCGATTATTTAATTTCTGATATCTCTATTTGAGATTGGAGCACCAGTCAATTAAACGTGTGTTTTTCGCGGGTTATTCTGCATATAACAAATCGAAGCTATTGCTAAGTATCACTGAGGTCAGCAGCATCCTGCCCGTATCTTTCGACCTCAAATGGGAGGTCAGACCACAGGTATTTTCGTTCTCACGGCTACACACCTGAGAGTCTCATGCGCTAAAAGACCACAATATGAATCCAAATAGTTTCCACATATCTGTAATGGCGAATTTTATTATGAACACTAACCTACGTAACACTCGTAAATTTCATATCAGAAGCGTAAGTAATTTATGTTCAGAAATACACTTTTGACGTCGTAAGTCTTCCTCTTCTACAAATTCAAGATTAGTCATGACCCGTCCCAAAACAACAGGAATTATACTGTGCCCATCTACTTCTTGGACGTCCAATGTTCCGTCTTCCACTAGAGTAATAAAAACAAACTTTTCATGGCAAACGTTAATGAGGCATCCTTTGTACTTCATTAAGCAGTTTCCTTTGATATTCTTGTGTGTCTTACACAATTTGTTCTGTTCCTCGTTGCTTTTTCATATCAGTACTCTGTGTCATAGGCAACAAAACGATTTGAAGAGTATTGTCTTCTTCTTCTTCTTCTTCTTCTATTCCTGTTGCTCCCTCTTTGGAGCACAGGGCAGCCACGAAACGCTTCGTTTCACTTCAGTTTCTTAATCTAAGACAAACGATAGGACTCCTTGGATGCAGGATCAGTCCGTGGCAAGGCCGCTAACTAACATAAACGCAGAATAAATACAGATCCATCCATGCCTCGAGTGGGATTCGAAACCACGATTCCAGCGTTCGAGCGGGCAAAAACACTTCAAGCCTTAGACCGCACGGCCACTCCGATCAGCCTTTCGGGATATAATGTCACGTAATCCGATAGAATTTCAACGACGTTTCGGTGGAACATACAGCTTCCATCTTCGGGTTGAAAAATAAGTCATGAAAGTAGTCAGAAACAAGCAACAAGAAGAGTCTTCAACTTATAAACTCGTTACGTTCCCGCTTGCTTCTTATGGGCTACTTTCTTGGCTAATCCTGAAGACAGAAGCAGTCTGTCCTTCCGAAACGTTGAAAACATTTATATCTGAAACTCACACAACATTCTAGACACCTTACTCCAGATATACTACAGACCAACAATGGGAATGATTCGTCGATTATTTTATTTAATGTCGTTTTTCAACTGACCAGGATCGAGAGATCTGTCTAAAAGCTTTTAACGTCTGTGATGTATTAGTGACCTGCCAGGTTCGAATCTCGTCTGTAACGCCGACTGTCTTTATGGATTTTCGTGGTTATATCCATTTCTTCAAGCCAAATGCCGAGATAACATATAAATCAAGACTGTTTCCTTCCAAATCCTTTCCAATTCACTATTCGCTAATCATCTTATCGTTCAGCGCTTCATGGTTAGGTCAGATAGCATGATTAAATATAGCAAAAGTTGAGGGCTATAAAAGAAACACATTGTGTAGTCAGGATACAGAAGGGCAAACAACTACCTGATCATCTTATCGTTCAACGCTTCATGCTTAGGTCAGATAGCATGACTAAATATAGCAAAAGTTGAGGGCTATAAAAGAAACACATTGTGTAGTCAGAACACAGAAGGACAAACAACTACCTAATCCCTATGACAGATAACTTCCCGGAAGTTATCATCGTTATTATCAACCACAACCGACAATACAAAGCAGTGGGTTATGCAAATTTTCTGTTCCATGTCCCCCCTCTAAAAAAAAGACAAACCTGTACTTCCCTGGCGCGACAATTGCTTAATCACAGTGGGTATGTTATGGCGTGCATTACGACTGTGAAGACAGTACCACCAGAGGAGTTCTCGAAAATCACGTGAGTTAGGGATATTTTCTACAAGTATGTGAGAAGTCTGTATAGCGACTTGCTACGGGTTGGACGACCGAGGTGTCAAGAATTCGAGTCCAGGTAGGGTCAGGGATTTTCTCTTCTCCACATCGTCCAGGCCGGCTCTGGGGCCCAACCAGCCTCCTATCCGATGGGTACCGAGGAGTTAATTCCCAGGGTGTAAAGCGGCTGGGGCGTAATTGTAACCACTCACCTCCAACCTCCAACCTCCAACCTCCACCTCCAACCCCAGAGGTGAAGAAAATGTGGATCTATACATCCACTCCCCCATACACCTTCATGGCGTAGTGCTTAATTCGTTGAGCACAGGACGACTTCACCTTACTGGATATTTATTTAACTATTCCTGAGCGTACAAAGCACAAAAAAAATTAAAACCGTTGATTCAGAGAGCATAGGAAAAATCAGAAAAATTCTAACGCCTTTCTATATCTATGGATAAAATATAAAGACAGTGACGTTGTGGAAACTTATCTCTTGCGTTTATACAGTTGTTTCATAGACGAATTATGTCTCCGAATAGACAGTTATAATAAATTAAGCAAAACAATAGATATTTTTGCGTAGCCATCTGCTTACATAGAATTCTGACGTTGAAGTTGAATAATATGGCGCACTAATAACATTCACAACTCCGTATAAAGTGGGATTGTGCGTTTCGGGAAAAGATTTACGTAAATGTGTTATATGGCGCACGTATATAAAAATATCATACCCATTTGCGCGCAATGAATCAAGTAATATAGCGATGTTTTCCTTCGAACATCTGGTTAAGTAAATTGGCAACGAATAACATTTACTCAAACTCAGTGACCCGTACCAGAATGCACATATGATTTTAGGCATAATAACGGCCTTCATACACCTGTAATCAGGCGCATATATATAGGAAGATTTTCCTCTGTTGCTTTTGCACTGACAGAGTAACGAGATGAAGCTCCACATATTCTGCTTCGTCACTCTTCTGGCGGCCGTGTCTGCAGCAAGACGTGACGTCACCTCCGATGACACCGTTTATACATTTCCCGACGAATTCAAATTAGGCGCTGCAACCGCATCATATCAAATTGAAGGGGCATGGGATGAGGACGGTAAGTCCAAAATGTAATATTATCATTCAATATGGTGTAAAGCGAAAAGGGTAAAATTTTGAGGCACTATACTACAAGCCGGAAGGTCGCGGGTACGATTCCCGATGTCACTGGATCTTTTAATTGACTTAAGCTGCACTATGTCCCTGTGGTCGACTCAGCATCTAATAGAAATGATTAGCAGGATTCTTCCTGGGGGTTAAGGGCACGCGGCGCATAAGGCTGACAGCCTCATCGCCATCTGTGAGTCGATTGTCTAGAAAATATGGGAGCCTCGACGCCTCAAAACCATATGGGCCTCCACAGCCTGTCACAGGGATAGCGTAATTAATCTATTCGTTCATTAATGAAAACCTGTGGATGAATGAAAGCATGTAGCTCCACCTTTCTTCGCCTCGGTATGAATGGAAGTGAGTGCTCAGCTTCACGCCTAGGAAGCTTTAACCCCGGTACCAATTTGATTAAAAGCTTGGTGGGCCTTTTCTTATTGCTAGTGGGGTGGGACTCAGACCCTTGTACTGCGGCCACTTGCCTCATCGCGTACCGGCCCCAGATGATAGGTGAGGGTGATTGTGGAGCAGTTGGTGGAATGAAGAATGGCAGGGGAAACCGAAGTACTCGGAGAAAACCTGCCCCAGCGCCACTTTGTCCACCACAAATCCCACTCGACCAGACCCGGGATCGAATCCGGGCCGCCGAGGTGGGAAGCCAGCGACTAACCGCTTGAGCTATGACGCGGCCCCTTTGTGGGCCTTAGAACCGCTATAGACTCTGTAGGGTTGAGAAAAATATTTTTCACTGCCGGGAATTAATCCCCGACCGTTCAGTGAGTAGTTATACCGACAGAAACATCCCGGCTCCACGGTATGGTGTATGGGAACTAGTGTCACCCTCAGTGACACAGACATTTATGTCATCATTCGGATATTAATAGATTATATATGTTTTTTTTTTTAAGTTGTAGTATCCATCTGCAGGTGAGAAGTTCCGACGTACTTACTCAAGTTATAACGTAGCCTGGTTTGTAGGGCGTACGGACACTATCAGCTGAATTTAGTCGGTTAAACCAGAACAGCGTACTCGATACAAGAGCTAAGATTATGGTCTGGATAACTGATTAATCGGTATTAGGACCTAGGCAGCAACAAAACATTTTCCATTCTCCAAAACTTTCAGTTCAGCTTGTGGCCCATTCAACGGGTATCGAAGACTTGTCCAGTGAGGTAAAGCAGCTGGGGCGTGAAGGTGACCACCGAGATTAACAGTTCGTGAAGTCACGCCTCCGGTCCCTGGCCAGTCTTCACAGTGTGGTGCTTAATTACGCCTAAGTACAATTTCACCTTTTTATTTTTAGCGTTTATCTGGTTATTTTTCGCGTATGCCCCAAGGATGAGGCATTAGCCTGTTCCGGCCTCATTTCTGACTCTCCCCTTTTGTCTTCCCATATTTCTTTTTGTTTATATTGTCACTTGCATGGGTGACCATTAGACGGGGTTTGGATTGATTGCACTTATACACTCAACTCGTAACTACAAGCAATACGGCGCTATCGCTGATTTACACACACTTTACAGTTCACCGTTACACACACACTAGGGTTCTCAGTCTTCATTAGTCGTATCCTGGCAACGGATTTCAACACAGTAATATCTGTCTCACTATGAAGTCTTCTTTCCACAACCGTACTCTTGCAACTCAATCATCTTCGACTGCTGTCTCAAGACACTCCCTCAATTATTATTTCAGACAAAGTCACATTGCGACTGACGGTCGGTCAGTCAGTAAGTCTTGGTGTCGAGCCCCATCTGGGGATCATGACCAGATATTTATTGCTGTTTGACAGTTACAGTCTTGTTTTCGTGGGGTGCCCTCTCTGACGAGAGGATGGGTCTGAATTTTGTTAATGCTGCTGGCCCTCGCCAGCGCAGTCTTTTTCGAGTCCGAGACCCTTGGGATTCGTGACCGTATTTTACTGTCTCAGATTTGAGACTTCCCTTTCCGTCGCCTCCTTCGACTCGCAGGGTCACGGTGGAGGTATTCGACCCCGCCTCCACACGGGTGTGTGAACTTCCACTTAACTGGCCTCGGATGTTCGTTGTATAGCCTCTGGGTGGACCCAACAGAAAACACTGTTTCCATTTATAATGCCCTGGCGGCGTAGGGGGGCATGGAGGTATCCCACCCGCTGCCGCCACTGTAATGCCGTGGTGCAGGGGGGCGTGGAGTCAGCCTCCTCTGCCACCACTGTTACGCCGCAAGTAGGGGGCCGTGGAGGTATCCTTCCGTGCCTCCACCGTCACTTGCTCTGTAAGGAGTTAACACAACCATCCTAGCTCACCCTTAGCTAGGATTCTCCTGTTCGGGGTTTCCTTTTTGGTAAAAGCTGCCACCATCTATTTTCTTTCCTTTCAATTGTGGGCACCACTCCCTGGCATATAGTCATAGCTCCTTGACCACTCCTCCCGTAGTTACAGGTAGCGACTTAACACTTTATTATTATATCTTAAGGGGCGTTGGTATCTAGGCTACTTAACTCTGCCGGTGTGGCCGGTGCCTATCCCTGTTTGTCTTTCTTGTCTTCGGCTGCCACTGCTCCTGTGTCAGTTCAACCCTCGCTTTGGTCAGGATTATCGGGATCGGATGTGGGAGGTTGATTGTAGATATGAATCACAATCCCGGTACATCCTATCCTATCTATTCTAGCTGTCTATTTACATTATTATATATATACATAGTTTACATTATTTACATATTACAAAGACTGTCCTTCAGTCTTGACTACATAGAGTCTTTACTACCCGTTCTGCTTCTTTACGTTGTCCCCCTTCAGGGGTGGAGGCCTGGAGCCTCTCTCTCTCTCTCTCTCTCGACGCATCTAACGAAGACATGCAAGCCCTCCTTGTATCCTGAATCTTTTGCCTGTATATTTAAGACTACACATTATATATGATTCCCCTATCCTTCGTAATGTTTCTTCTGACATAATCTACCCTCAGTTATAT
>NW_019742561.1:402937-460859 GCF_002891405.2 Cryptotermes secundus | reverse complement strand
TCCTACCCTACATACTAACCACAACCCTAACATATATACTATAAATCACTGATTGCCTGGCTAATATCCTAGGCCTTGACATGAACCTATTATCCTACCCTCAGGGCTCACTGGGTACACTGGAAATTGCACATTCAATAGCTCGACAACACTGTATCACCAATACTATGAAACAACGATATTATCAATCATCATGGCTAATATGCGTAAACAAACCCACCTGTAGTACAAGATGCAGGCCCACTGCCTCCGCTAGTCAGACCCATGTTGAAGAGAGCCTTCGGCTGACAACCGAATATTCTGTGTTAGAACGTCCTTCAAATCCCCCGAAATTCCCTAATTTATCGTTTTCTTTCGCTGATTCAGCGTTGACGACAGAGGGTAGCTGACTCCCCCTCAGTGTCCTCAATCCTCATAATAACCTCCTCATTGGCTCTCATGGGTGGTTGTGGGCGGACCCCTTGCGTCTTATTGCTGCGTAAGCAGTCTCTTACGATTAAATCCAGTGTCCGAGTGAGGTAAGCTATTGCTCTGTGATGACAGAGACCTGCTGTGCAGTCACATTCTTAACCTAATTGCCAGTCCTGGTGTTTACAATTTACGGCAATAGCTGCGAAACTCTTTTCGCAAGTCTCTAGCTTTTGGGTAATACCATACCCTCTTCAATCTCAAATCTGGGCCATAACACCATTGTTATAGCCCAACAATGCCGCGACTGTTGATTGCGTGTTCGTTGCCGCGGGATCCTGTTGACCGAGTCGTTACCTAGCAATGAGTGTCTACTCTGGCTCCACTAAGCCGGCTTTCAGACGTCATGTCACAATATTCTGTATGTTGCGAATTGTTTAGGTGTGCAGGTTCAAACCATTCTTTGGAGATTCACTTTCATGTTTCCATATTTTCCTCTGATTTTTTCGTTCCGTGACAAAATCGCCGGTTCTGGCCTCATGTCTTTATTATGCTCTCAGTTATTTTACAATGATTCTTCACAGATCTCATAAACATTTTACCTCATCTGCCTACAATCATCCGCCTTTCATTAACCCTTTGAAGCCTGAATTCATCTAAATCAAGCAAGAAGTTCTGGGAAGAACTAACCGCCTACTTTCTTTTCACTGCAAATTGAATATATGGTTAAGACACTTGGGACAGAAAACAAAATTACTGATGAGAGGGATTTATGAAATAAGCCGTTAAGATGGTCTCAGAGGGCACGATATAAATACTGAGTTTCTTGGAGATTGATTCCGGCATTCGAATCAACAGTTTGTCGCAGACTTATCCCACTTTTTGATGTATGGGTCTGCAGTTTGAGTTATGCCTCTATTAAATTTTACAGCTGTCAAGATGTTAATTTTTTTTTAATTCGCTTAGTGGGGGGTGGAGTCCAACTGGGTCCACTCGGCACGGCGGCCACTGATTGGCCTATTGTAGCCTGCCCCGGGTGATTATGATGATGGAGAATTTGGTGGAATGAAGACTGGCAGGGGAAACCCGCCCCATCGCCACTTTGTCCACCACAAACCCCACGACCAGACCCGGGATCGCGGGAAGCCAGAGCGGCCAGAGGCAGTGAGTTACTCAGAAACGTCTGTTGATTCACCAGACGACCTGACCAAGAAGATAACGACTCTTTATGACCGAAGCTGTGTGAACCTCAGGTCATGTGTCGTGTTGCACTTATCAGGAATTCACGACGAAATTGGCCTCATTCTTAATCTTTCAAAGCTCAGTTCTCAAATATTTCGATATAGTATGTTCTTCCCTCAGAATAAGGTACCAAATTTCACTCGTAAACGGCTTTGTTAACGCTCCTCTTTTATGGTCCCACATTTTAGGAAAGGGTCCCAACATTTGGGACACACTGACACACGAACACCCTGATTACGTAGTCGATGGTGCTACAGGAGACAAAGCAGATGACTCCTATCATCTGTACAAGGAGGACATTAAAATTCTCAAGGAGCTTGGGGTAAGTAACTGTTCATGGTTGTACAAACTCATTGCTGTAGTGTCCTTGAAACCCTTACAGTTGCTCATCTAGGCTTTTATAGAACTCGAAAGCACATTATCAGGGACAGTTAACTTCTATAATCCAGCCGACCAACGAATTCACAGTGGTAGTGGAGGTAAAAGTTGCTGGGAGGGGAGGGCCTCTTCCCCCCCTCTACCATCCTAGTCCGCCTATTGGTGACCCTCACCTAATGCTGTAGAACGAGTACTACAGCATTGGAATAGGGAGTGGGGGGGAAGAGTAAATGGGTGTGCAGGAAGATGGGTGGGGGGTGATCTGTGAGAATTCTTTGGTCTGTTCCACTATAGTTAGAAATAACGTACTGGGATCTCAGAAAGCACACATTTATATGTATTTATACGTATACTGTGAAGCATCGGTGCACGGGCAGTAACAATACATAATTATTAACATATTAAGATCATGTTAAATTCGGGGAATGCTTGCTAACGTTCCAGCCAGAATGTTTCGTTGTTCCCCGTTTGTGATTTATAAACGTGAAGTTTAATATACGAAGCTAATTTTACCTGCTACTTTGCCAGTCTATAAGGGAAATAGAATAAGTTCACAGACTCTTATTTAACATTATGTTGGAGGGGCAGAAGAAAATTTATGAGCAAATTGTTAACATTTTCAGGCACAAGTATACCGTTTCTCCATATCTTGGTCCCGTGTTCTCCCAGAGGGACACGATAACATTGTGAACCAGGCCGGCATTGACTACTATAACAACATCATAAACGAGCTGTTAGCCAATGGGATAGAACCAATGGTAAGTACCACTGAACATCACAGTAATAATGACTGAAAATATTTTGTTGCGAAAGTTAACAAGGAATCTCTAAAGAGAATGAAACTGTAAATGCACAACGTACACCAATTATGCTCTTTCTATAGAAGAAAAGAAAATTAAATTATTATTATTATTATTATACTATTAACTTTCCGTGCTCTCTCCTGCAGTATACTCCGGTCTTATGTCATCAAATCACGTGTCAAGGCCAACGTTTAACACCACCTCCCACGAATACCATACAAAAATAATCAATCTTACAAATCCTTCTTTATGCTGTATAGTGTACTTCAGTTCAGATATACACATCAAAATAGTGCCAATATTCACATAACAGACATGATATACTGAAGCAAAATATTGCTCACCCATTCGTGTACTGCCATATAAAATACGTTCACGTATCGTGTTAACATTCGACACTTCATCGCTAAGGTAATCCGAAATTAAGTAGTTAAAATGACAGATCTCATACCTACAGTACGTATATATACAAAAGTTAAAAGACAAAGTTGTCTCTGTGCTTAATTAAACATGTGGGGAAATTGCGGTATACTTCCACCATTCTTGACCATGGCACTAGGCGGTGGGTTGTCACCTCCACGACCCAAAATCCACCCCCCCGGGGGAAATAACCACGGTCCCCATTCTACAGGAGTCTGCGTGAGCCCCCGAGCCGGTCTGGACGCTGTGTAATAGAGAAAAATATCTTGTCTGTGCCGGGAATCGAACCCCGGCAGTCTAGCCCGTAGCCCGTTACTATACCGACCGGGATATAAAGTTATCCCTGTAATTAATATCATAATTAAGCACTATGCCTTGAGGGAATATGAGGGTGTGGAGGTATAGCTGGAGCTCGTCACTAGATGGAGGTGAATGGTCAGCATCACGATCCGGCCGCTTAACTCCCGAAGATATAGCGCCAGGTACACATTTTTCAGGATACTGAGTGGGCCCCAGAGCCCGTCTGGACTGTATGGAGAAGAGAAATCTTTTGGCCCTGCCGAGAACCGATCCCCGATCGTCCAGTCGGTAACTTAATACCAACCGAGCTATCCCAGCTCCTAGTATATAAATTGAATAGCTTTTACATTTCAGTGTTAATTCTGAGGGTATGGAAATTGTTATCGATATATTTGTCATTGTGTGCCACAAAGCATTTCAACATACTAATAATTCAATGTGAATGAAAGGAGTGTATCGATATACGCTATGTTTGAATTATATTCCAGGTTACTATGTATCATTGGGATCTACCTCAGCCACTCCAAGATCTAGGAGGATGGCCAAATTTGTTACTAGCAAAGTACTCTGAAGATTACGCTCGCGTTTTGTTTAAAAACTTTGGAGACAGGGTGAGTTCATTTTCTATACTCCCCCTAAAGCACACGCAGATGTGACTTAGATTTAATGGGGATGAATACTTAGATTGGGGTCTTGTGTGTTATGAAATGGCGTAGTGCCGCTTGTTTATGGAAGCAGCAAGAGTCTGTCAACGTTTTACCCACAGCCAGATTTATAGTTGTGGGGTACCCCGGGGCAATCAAAATGCAGAGGCAAAAGAAACTAGGTTCCGACAGTCCTTTTTTGTTGTTCTTATTTTTCTTGCAATAACTAAAATTACTAAAAAGCTTCTAGTGATCTTTTGGAAGCAAATGTCTCAATAAAATCTATGGGTTCTATTTGTTTTGTGGCGGCGCAGGGGTGACCGCCCCAGTGGCTCCCCCATTATATCCGACTCTGATATTACCAGATTACACGAAGTCACATTCTAGAACACTGTATACTTTATACTTTCCAGTAATTGAGACTATACAGAGTGCCCCAGTAGGAAAGTCAATATTCTGGGAGGTCATAGTATCGGTTATTCTAAAAGAAAAAGTGTATATGTACATGTGTCCTGTTCCGAACGGTATCCGAGATAGAACTATTTCACTGTACACTGTACAGACGAGCAGCACGCCATGTCCTCACACGAGTTGCACCGAGATAGAGCTATTTCACTGCACAGTACACTGTACAGACGAGCAGCACGCCATGTCCTCACACGAGTTGCACCGAGATAGAGCTATTTCACTGCACAGTACACTGTACAGACGAGCAGCACGCCATGTCCTCACACGAGTTGCACCAAGATAGAGCTATTTCACTGCACAGTACACTGTACACTGTACAGACGAGCAACACGCCATGTTCTCACACGAGTTGCAAAGTGCATTGATGTTGACGGTGGAATTTTCGGAAATGTATTATACTGAGTAAACTGTACCAACTTTGTCACTTGAACAACAAATACCGGTATTAGAAACAGTACGTAATATCTCTTTCTTATCAAAAGATTGGGAACTGCACAGTGAAATAGAGCTCTCTCGGAAACCGTTCGGAATAGGATGCATGTACATATACATATTTTTGCTTAGAATGCCAGATACTATGACCTCCAAGAATACTGAACTTTCCTCCTGGGACACCCAGTATAAAGTCGAATGTCTGGTTAATATATAGAATAATAAATTGCAAAGATGTGAGAGAAAGAGGTCGTTGCCAATTAAAGACATTTTCTCGGGATTTGCCTGGAGGGACTGAACAAAATCATGATACTTCTCAGGATAGTCCACGTCGAGGTCGAGATTCAACCTGGGCACCTGCCCGTTGAGGAAACTTTTTTGGCACACGAAACTAACTCCTTAAACAGTCAATTTGAAACATTTTAATTCTATATTTGTTACAGTTTATGTAAATAACTGCAGATACTGGTTTTACAACTAAACGATATTTCCAGGTGAAGCTATGGCTCACATTCAACGAACCCCTGACCTTCATGGATGGATATGCATCTGAAATAGGAATGGCACCTTCAATCAACACACCCGGTATCGGTGACTACCTTGCGGCGCACACTGTGATCCACTCTCATGCCAGAATCTACCATTTGTATGATCAAGAGTTCAGAGCACAGCAAGGAGGTACATTCAAAGGGTTCTGAAGGATGGTGTGTTATGCTAGACGTTCTGTCCATTGTCAGGAGCAGCGGTACTCATCGATCCGGTCCTAGGAGCTAACTGGGATATCCCTTTTTTGCCACGCACAAGAATTAGAACAGAGGGCTAAATTTTTTATACAACTATTATTCTGAGATACAACGCCGTGTAGTCCGTTCAAAGGCAACTGACGTCTAGAAAATGTGGTAGTCTCGACGTCTCACAACCATATGGGGGTCCACGGCCTGTTACAAAGTTAGCTTGGCGCGTAAGGCTGACAATCTCACCGCCATCTGTGAGCCGACTGTCTACAGAATGTGGTAGTCTCGAAGTCTCATAACCCTATGGGCCTCCAGGGCCTGTTAAAGGGATAGCTTGGTGCGTAAGGCTGACAAGGTCCCCGCCATCCGAGAGCTGATTGTCTAGAAAATGTGGGAACCTCGACGTCTCACAACCCTATGGGCCTCCACGGCCTGTTACAGGGATAGATTGGCTAGTAAGACTGACAAGGTCCCCGCCATCTGAGAGCTGACTGTCTAGAAAATGAGCCTCGATGTCTCACAACCCCATGGGCCTCCACGGCTTGTTACAGGGATAGCTTGGCGCGTAAGGTTGACAACCTCACCGCAATCTGTGAGCCGATTGTCTAGAAAGTGCTGGAGCCTCGACCTATGGGTCTCCATGTTCTGTTGCAGGGGTAGCTCTACTTCAATTTCACTTCCCCATTATTTTCCGGTTGATAACTTCCCTACATCCTCCTCAGCAAATGGAGTAATTCTCTCGCCAGGACTGACAATTAACATGGAAGAGGTGCAAAGTAATTCCAAAACATAACGTTTTGTTGCGTTTTTCCTTGTTTGAAGACATAAGTAATTTAATATTATTTATTCATGTTTTCTAATGCATGATATAATGGCCAAATTTGTCGTTTTCCGCGTAAATACGGGTTGCGGAGTGTTTCAAAATATATCACTTGTTATTTGAAGGAGTTCTGATTTCATACAGATGTCATTTTACTGAGATTTGGCAATAGCGGACCCCCTCCCAAATTAGTCCGTTAAATCAGGGATACATACAGTGCAGATTCACATCCGTATCGTTGATTTGATTTTGACGAGAAAGTGTCAGAAGTAGGTTCTATATTTACTTACTCATGGAGCTGAGCCCTTCTTGAAGAGCCGCCAATTCTGCAGCTGCTCAAGAATTTCCCAGCATTTTATGGAACACGAGAGTTCATTGCCGTGTTCACAGGAGCCTTCCACTAGTCCCTATCCTGAGCCAGATCAATCTAGTCCATAATATCCCATTTTATCTAAGATCCATTTTAATATTGTCCACCCGCCTACGTCCTGATCTTCCCAGTGATCTCTTTCCTTCTGGCTTTCCCACCAATTCCCTATGGGCATTCCTCGTCTCCCCCATTCGTGCTACATGCCCTGACCACCTCATCCTCCTTGACTTGATCATTCTAATTATACTTGGAGAAGAGTACAAGTTATGGAGCTCCTCATTATGCAGTTTTCTCCAACCTCCTGTCACTTGATCCCTCTTTGGTCCAAATATTCTTCTCAACACCCTCAGTCTATGTTCCTCCCTTAATGTCAGAGACCAAGTTTCACACCCATACGGAACCACAGGCAAAATTATAGTTTTGTATATTCTAATTTTTATGTTTATGGACAACAGACGAGATGACAAAAGGTTCTGGACTGAATGGTAGCAAACATTGCCCGAGTTCAATCGCCTCTTAATTTCCTCCTGAATCAGGTTCTGATTTGTTAACGTCGTTCCAAAGAGTCTGAACTGTGCCACATTTTCAAAACATTTGTTACCTATCAGGTTCTATACATACAGTCTAACCAGCATTAAGTGTAGGGGTAATGACCCCAAATGAGAACTAGAACGCTTTTGCAAGGGTTGCATGTTATGTATATGCATTTTTACGTGCAGGAAAAGTTGGAATTGCACTCAACATAAACTGGTGCGAACCGGCGTCAAGCTCTGCTGAGGACCGTGCTTCGTGCGAAAATTACCAACAGTTTAACGTAAGTAAATTTCACTCTATGTACAGAGTGAACCAGTTAACATGATCTCGCATAATTACTTCGTTACCCATTGCATCAGGAAATGCTTCGAACAAAATATTTTCGGTTTCAAGGGAGCTACAGGATATGCGAAGCTGCTGCCGTACATTAGCACCTTGTTGTCTAGCGCTGTTGCCTTCCGTACATATTGTGATATGTAGACCCATCGTCAAGTAACAGCTGTATAAACAGATCACAGTACAACAGCCGTTGCTAGGGAACAGCCCTGCGGACACGTTTCCCCGACGAGAGAACACGCAATAATGGAAGAGAGGTTCTCTGTGCTGTCCGTGCCGGGGCTATATACGAGGAATATTAGTTCAGTTGTGGTTGGAGTCAGACCTCCCGACTGGAAGCGGGGTTCGAATACCTGCACCGTAGCCCTGAGAGAGGTAGGAGGCGACGAAAAGGGAACCCAGTGCCTGGGTGTCTAACTGGGCAACCCTGTTCCTTGGAGATATAAGTACGGGGACCTGGCCCTCCATTTTGGGGGAGTCACGAATCTGAGAAAATAAAATATTGTCATTGAGTCTAGCGGCACTCATACCCGAGAATGACGGCGCTGGCGAGGGCCAGCAGAAATTTTAAACGACAGACCCGTCCTCTCGTCAGAGAAGGCGCTCCATATCAACAAACCTGCAACTGCCTCACAATAAAAATCTGGTCTTGAGCCCCATAAGGGTGCTTGACACCAAGACAGACTGGCCGACTGACCGTCGGTCTAACAGAATTTTGACTTCGAGTTGTGGCTCAGTCGCCAGGGAGTTACAGTTGTGAGAAGTGAGAAGTGAGAAGCTGGTAGCTGAGTTCGGGAACCCAGAGGAAGGGGAACATCCATCGTTGAAAGCCGCTACCAAGCAACGACTTTTGAAGACTGGGAAGACTTTGTTCTGTAGTTGCAGTGATCTTTGGAGTGTGTAACTCAGTAAGACGGCGTCGTAGTTAACGTTCTACAAATATAAGTGACCAATAAAACCGATTACCAGTTCAAATCCCGTCTATAGTTGCTCAACCACGTGAAAATACATGTAACCACCGTCTTAAATGTAAGACTTATTTTCGTCTTTTATATATCTTATTACAACATGTTTCGGCACCACTCTGTCACAATCAGGTTTATGCACTCTTACTGAAGTTGTAGCACTGTCTGTCATCTCAGTAAGTCGCATGTAAACGCGTTATTTTTAATTTAAAAATCTTTAAAATATTTTAAAGTTCATACAAATTCTGATTCATAATCTGTGCACACATAGCACAGTCCAACTTAGCTGGGAGTCCACACACCGCAGGAACAAACAAAACACTGACACCTGACAACAAGACGAGGGGGGGATGAATAAGCATTTTTTCTTCTTCAGATTTTAAGATTCTAAAATCAAAAATACCAATGCCTTCAGACGGGACCGCTTCTGTGGTCTAGCGGTAAGGGTTCCTGGCTATAGATACAGAGATCCCGGGTTCGGTTCCCGGCGCTACCAGATTTTCTCAGAAGTAGTGGGTCTGGAACAGGGTCCACTCAGCCCCGTAAGGATAATTGAGGAGCTATTTCAAGGAAATAGCGGCTCCGGTCTAGAAAAGAGAGATTAACGGATCCGTTGCGCTGACCACGCTACACCCTCTATCCGCAAAATCTGGCACTAACTTCGCCGACAAGCGGCGGTCGCTATAGTTCGCTTGAGGACTACAGGCAACGGAGTTTGTTGTTAACGCCTTCACATGCGATATACTAAAATGACAGTGCAACAATTTGTTATCGAGAGTGTATGCACCAACATGTTGTAACATGTCACAGCACTATATATATGAAAGACGAATGGCTGCAAGTGCTGTATTTAAGACGGTAGTTACACGTATGAACAAATATGTTAAACTGATCGCTTGTATCTGCATTTATTGCGCGACATGAAGGTTAAGTTCACTTTTTAAAGAGGAACTTTATGTTTTCACTCTCACAAAAGTTCCAGAGCTAATGAACAAGACTCAAATGAGCAGTTACGTTCACTCTTACGCCTTGAGTGACGACATCCCGCGAACTTTTACTCAGTTTATGGCCGTTTAATTCCTATTGATCTTCTCAACAGCTTTCGTGAGAGTTAAAAAAACATGTCCCGTTTTAAAAAGTGGAGCTTACCTTGAAATCCCGTAATACACGCAAGATATAAACAATCTGTTCCACACAAAACCACTCAAACTTTATCTGAAACGTAAACGAGTCATTCTACGTGATGTTGAATGGTTCCGTTAGGTACAGATTATGTCCACTTAACCGGATCATACCAGTTGCAACTAGTGCGCGGGAACACCACTATAGGCGCCACTTGAAGGCTTCAGTATGCACTGATCACTGAGTCCGCTAACAGATGGCACTACACAAGCTAGTGGACCGTTCACCTGCGCGTGGGCAATGCTAGTGTTTACAGAATTATAAACAACTCAACGTGTGACCGCCCACTTCCCAGATCGTGGTCCCTGTGGTTTTCTTATGGGAAAACAACGGGGAAAGATTTCCTTGGATTCTAACCCATGAAAGTAACAGAAGACTTAATAGTATTAACGGATTCTCTCTCCAAGATGTACAATTTCTTTGTGTTGCATGGCGAGCCCTTTGAGACGGGCGTCCAGATATATAGATTGTAAAATATTAAAGACTGGAAAAAGTATACTCGCGCCATAAAGCATGCGGCAATTAACACCCATCTGTTATTTCGAATACAAAGATCATGAGTGATTAATGATTTACTGGCGCGCAAAAAGAAAACTGTACAGAATTTTAGAAAATAGTTTTATAGTTCGCGGTGGTTTCATTTAACATCTCGTTGGGTTAACGCGTCCTGTCTGTGGCATTCATCATATAATTGTCGTGGGACAGACCATATAAAGGAATTGTTCTCCCTCTCTAAACCTGCACGTCCTTGGAATCTCACGCTAATAAAATTTTAGTGCGCCATTTATAATCGAACAAGCAAATAGTTCAGTTGCCTTAAACATATCACGGTATAATATACTGAAAAAAAAATTCCATTACCATGGTTGGTTCAAACTATACGAAAACTATGTAACTCAATGTCGTCACAGTGCCACTGTGTTTCTTATGGAGGAAAGAACAAGGAAGTAAAGTGACCTGGAATCGAACCATTGTATGTTACAGCACACTTAAGAAATTTTTTCGGCTTATCTCTCCAAGAGGCGCACCATTTGCCTTTACCATTCTTTTCTATGGGAAAAACCGGGAGGAAAGTACAGACGGACAGATCTTTGTCTATTTTATACATGGATAATAAAGAATTACTTAATTCGTAAAACTGACTTTGTGTTTAATCAATTAAGCACCACGCTATGAAAAACTGTTAGGGAGTGGGGGTATAGCTCCATCATTCTTGTCTTGGGAACTAGATGGGAGCGTTCAGCTTCAAGTCCCTGCCGCTTTAACCCCCGGTACGTAGTGGATATGGAGTCCCAGAACCGGTCTGAACGCAATGGAGTAGAGAAAAACTCTTCCCTTGCTGAGAATTGAACCCCAGCTATTCATCTTATAGCCCGTAAAATATACTTAATTCAAACTTCGTTGCTTGAGTCCACAAGCGAACTATACCGACCGAGCGACCGCCGCTTGTCGGCGAAGTTATATTTATATTAATCTGATGGTATGTAAACTTCATTTCCTACAGATTTCCTGTCAACTATTAATAACACTTTTACTCCACAGCTGGGAATCTACGCTCATCCTATCTTCAGTGAAGAGGGTGACTATCCTGCCGTGCTGAAGGACAGGGTAAACAGAAACAGTGCTGCTGAAGGTTACTCTTCTTCACGGCTGCCCCAGTTCACTCCAGAGGAAGTGGCGTATATCAGAGGTAAGTAGATGACTTCAGCATGATTTCAATTCTGCAGAGTGGTCAAGAAATCTCTCGTCCAGTGTTACCATAGTGCTTTCTTTTATATGGTTCATCCTGGTCCGTCACACTAGCAATTATTATAAAAGGTTAATCAACCCCGTCGAGTGTGACTGATAAATGCTTTTTCTTTCTTTCCTTTTTAATCTTTCATCCTTGACATGTTTAGGTATTAGAGACCATCTTCAGAAGGACGTATCAATACGGGCGATTCTGTTGTATTGATTTACCGGTTTAGCTTGACCAGCTCTGCCTGTATTGATATATCCTGAAGATGGTCTCTAAGACCGAAACATGTCAGGGATTAAAGATTAAAAAGGAAAAGAAGAAAAAACATGTTATCAGTCACACTCGACGGGGTTGATTAACCTTTTATAATTACCATGGCGCTTTTATCGCAAAAATATCAAAGTATTTACTTACAAGGACATGCATGTAGTAATACATATTCGTGGGTGTGGTATTATGCTACAAGCCGGAAGATCGCGGGTTCGATTCCCGATGGGGTCATTAAATCTTTTAATTGACCTAATCCTTCCAGCCGCGTTATGGCCCTGGGGTCGACTCAACCTCTAACAGAAATGAGTACCAGGAATCTTCCTGGGGGTAAAGAGCGGCCGGCGCGTAAGGCTGACAACCTCACAGCCACCTATGAGCCGATTGTCTAGAAAATGTGGGAGCCTCAACATCTCACAACCCTATAGGCCTCCACGGCCTGTTACAGGGATAGCTTGGCGCGTAAGGCTGACAACCTCACAGCCACCTATGAGCCGATTGTCTAGAAAATGTGAAAGTCTCGACGTCTCACAACCCTATAGGCCTCCGCGGCCTGTCACAGGGATAGCTTGGCGTGTAAGGCTGACAACCTCACCGCCATCTGTGATTCGACTGCTTAGAAAATGTGGGAGCCTCGACGTCTCACAGCCCTATGGGCTTCCAAGACCTGTTACAGGGATAGCTTTACAATTATTTACTTAATATATTCGTGATGAGAGAAATGACATAACCATTTACTCGTATGTCGGTTGGGATAAATATCCTAATATTCATCATGATGATTTTGGTGACAGGAACACACGACTTCCTCGGTATCAATTTCTACACCGCTTTACGGGGTAAATCTGGCGTGGAGGGCTACGAGCCGTCACGATACAGGGATTCTGGCGTCATTTTAACGCAAGATGATGAATGGCCCGCATCTGCTTCATCATGGCTTAGGGTACGTACTTATTCATATATACAGGCCGTGTTCTTTTGACTGGCTTCTGGGATCCGCGTACACGGAAGGGATAATTGTGTAAAGTGAGGATAGTAACTGGAACTGCACTGAGAAAGGGGGAGAGGGTGACACAAACCTTCCAGTTTCAGTTAATTGACTCGATCAAACCCACAGCGCATTGGCCAAACCTAAAAACAAGGACAGTAACTAACGCCCAGGAAAACAGATGTGCCAAAGCTCAGGCAGTTAGTCGCCGGCTTCCCACCATGGCGGCCCGAGTTCGATCCCTGGTGGGATTTATGGTTTACAAAGTGGCACTGGGGCAGGTTTTCTCCGAATACTGAAGTTTCCCCTGCCAACTCTCATTCTATCGACTGACCCACGCTCATCATCTATCCTCCGAGGCTCGTACAATACGCCAATTACTGGCCGACGTACCAAGTGGACTCAATCTCACCCCACTCCACGAAACTTACACTCCCAAGAACACAGTTCTTCTAACAGTGGCTCAGCTCCTCAAGAAAGTCGTCGCATTCTATTTGTTTCCTTATTTATTCCTTTGTAGCTGTTCTCTGGGATGTGAAGCCGTTGAGTCTTGTACAGTTATGAGCGTTTCGGAGGAATGTAGTCCTTCCATCCTCAGAGTGGCAGATGGCGGAGATAAGTTCCTTCGAAATATTTTAACGTTCTACCTGACTCCAAGCCATCACATCCCAGAGAATAATAGCTGTATCAACCACATCCATTAAACCCTCACATTTTGCATGTTTCTGATATTTGTGGATTATTCAAGGAAGTTCTTTTATTGCTAGTGGGGTGGAACTATGTCCCTTGTACTGCGGCCACTTTTGGTCTATTGTACCAGCCCCAGATGATAGGTGAGGGTGATTGTGGAGCAATTGGTGGAATGAAGATTGGTAGGGGAAACCGAAGTACTCGGAGAAAACCTGCCACAGCGCCACTTTATCCACCACAAATCCCACTTGACAAGACCCGGGATCGAACCCGGGCCGCCGCGGTGGGAAGCCAGTGACTAACCGCTTGAGCTATGGCGCGGCAAATTCAAGGAAGTTGGTAGAAGCTCAGAATACTTAGTGCCGAGTGGAAGGCTATACTGAGTAATAATTTGGAAAGAACGTGGAAGTGGTTGTAGTCTAACCTGAGATAATATCCGCGCGCTTGTCTGTAGGGACTGAGAAAAATTACAAAAACAATGTGAGACAGGATAGTCGGTGTTTCGACCAAGATTCGAATAGGTCACCTCCGGAACAGAAATCAGAATCATTACCTCTTGAACCACCTTGTCTGGTCATTTCTTGATGTAAGAGCCAAAATTTGACACCCATATAAAACAACAGGTAATCGCGCAGTTGTATACATTTTAATTGTATTTTTACTTATCTGTGACTTATTTAACTTTGATATCAGTAATTCAACTTCGAATGTTAGGATGATTGGCGAATGTAGAACCTGCTGAAAGTATTAGTAGCGTGATCTCGAGGTGCTATGCCAGAAATTTGTGAACAGGAATATCTCAGTCGATACAGCGACAGGCTTTGAGCTCGATGGCCAGGGTTCGAGTATGTGCAAGGGTAAGACATCTTCCTTTTCTCCAAAGAGTCCAGAACGGCTCTAGGACCCATCCAGCCTCCTATGCAATGGGCATCGAAGACTCTTCCCCCTTGGGTAAAGCTGACCAACTCCACCTAGTGCCGAGCTCAGGAATAGTAGAACTATACCTCCACTCCCCCGTACGTCTTCATGGTGCTGTGTTTAATTAAGCACAGGGACAACTCTACCATTTACCTAGAGGGACTGAGGAAGACCACGGAATAAAACTTAGGGCAGTGTCTCGACATAACCTTTTCAACTGTGGATAGGAGTCAGGGAGACAAATCGTCCTAAAATGATTTGTGCATTTGTTTGTAAATATATGATTAGTTAAACTGTTGCAGGTGGCCCCGTGGGGATTCCGTAAGGAATTGAACTGGATCAAGAATGAATACAACAACCCTCCTGTGTTCATCACTGAGAATGGCTTCTCGGACCTCGGCGGACTCAACGACACGGGCCGAGTAAATTACTACACTGTAAGTGCATTTCTTTCCATAGTTCTCAGTCAGGCTTTTAAATCGCCATGGCTACTATGAGGGACAGTCACTAAACAGGTCACAAATGGAAGTAAAACAGCTGTAATGGACGTAATAAGTTGTCTATATGTATTACTAGGTAGCAGCACAGTCTAGCTTCGTGAGAGTTTAGGTACCAGACGCGCATGCGCATGTTCACAGGCTGGTTTCAGTAGTCGAAATGGCGACCGAGCTTGAAGAGTGTATTACCGAAGAACAGCTTTATATTGCGCGTCTTTTGTAGGCAAAAGGACCCAAAGCAAAGGATATTCATAAAGAAACGATCCCTGTTTACGGTGGGAAGTGTTTGTCGAGTAAAGCGGTTCGTAACTGGGTGGCAGACGTTTCGCTGTTGACGAAGTGGTTGAGACAACAGTCAAGAATTGTATGATGCGGGTTTTGATGCACTGGTAATGCGATGCGAACAATGTATTAATATTGGCGGAGGATATGTCAAGAAATAAATATCCCACAACCAACAACGATCTTCTGAACACGCATGACGATACTGTCAAATGATAAAGTGACTATAGACAGGGTTTGGATCGGAAATTGAATTTACTGAACACTTACAAATCGTAACTACAAGTAACTATAGAGCTGTTGCTAATTCGCACACTCAGCAGTTCACGTACTAAGTCTTCTCAGTCTGTCTTCACCAGTTGTTGCCTGGCAACGGCTTCGAACGCCATAGATCCCATCAACTTCCGTGTTCGCGTCCCTACTGGCCAGCGACCGTCTCACAACTAACTAAACTTTAAAATTGTCCTGCTTAAAGTACCTCGGAACAGACCACACAGAAAACACCTCTCCCAACAGCCCTTTTATTGTTGCGCCATGCAGGTGCCGCACGGACACCGTGCCTATTTAAATACTAATAACGCAAAGTATTTGATACTCAATTTAACACAGAATAGTTTCTATCAGGAATGACAATTATTTCTTATTTTAAGAGTCTCTCCGAGCCAAATAATTGAAGAGCTGAATACATATACAATTATTCAATCTCGGCAGATCTTACTATGCGTTCCGCTTCTTTGACGTCTATGTGCAACGTCGGTTAACCGTCGTTGCACATAGACGACAAATAGGCAGAACGTAGAAGTCAGAGTACCTATACAAAGAACAAACTCCGTGGTTTTAGTCCGCAAGCGAACTATACCGACCGAGCGAACGCCGCTTGTCGGCGAAGTTAGTGCCAACTTTGGCGGATAGAGGGTGTCGCGTAGTCACCGCAACGAATCCCCACGGCCATTAATTTCGGTTTTCTAGACTGGAGCCGCTACTTCTTTGAAATATCTCCTCAATCATCCTTACGAGGCTGAATTGACCCCGTTCCAGAATCGATCCCGGGACCTCTTGATCCGTAGCCAGGAACTCTGACCACTAGATAACAAAGGCAATATTATTTCGGAAACTGTGTTTACTTTCAGGAGCATCTGAAAGAAATGCTGAGAGCTATACATGAAGATGGCGCTAATGTAATAGGCTACACAGCCTGGAGTCTGATGGATAACTTCGAGTGGCTGAGAGGATACAGGTGAGAAACAATAGGCATTTGTCATAACAGAGGTGCCATTCTTTTAACGTTAATGATATGCGGGATTACACTGTCACTCGCTTCCTCCCACAATGCAACCGAAATCACTCCCCCAAATATTTCCTGCATCATTTCTCCTCACGCACAACCCAGAGGCCGGGTATAAATAAATAATAAAAATAAATATTATGTTTCAGCATCCTGTTGCATTGATTTATCATCACTCGTTCACTCATTTCCGTCTCCAATGCAGCACAAACCGTTCAATCTCTCCTTCATTTTAAAATGTCATTAAAATCTTATTTAATTGCAACATGTTTCGGCCTTACAAGGACATCTTCAGGCAATTGTTCACTAACTGAATACAAATGATACACAGCGAGAACTACACACGAAGGGGGCACAACATGGACGCCGCAAAATAACAACGCGGAGTGAAGAGAGAGTGTTCATTCCCAAACAAACACATTTTTGTGCAAAAGGCGATATGCAATAACATGGGATGCATTGGCATAAGAATTGGTGCAGTGCGGCAGTTGCAGTTAGTGAACAATTGCCTGAAGATGACCTTGTAAGGCCGAAGCAAGCTGCAAATTGAATGTGATTTTAACGGCATTTTAAAATAAAAGAGAGACTGTGAATGGTTTGTGTTGCATTAGACACAGAAATGACTGTACACTAACAATAAGCCTCTAATATCTTTCGAGAAAAAAAAAAGAAATTTGTCTATACTCTAAGCATAAATCAAAACAGATACGACCTGACCTCGGTTCTTCTTTTTTTAATTCGGGGGGGTGGAGTGCAACTAGGTCCACTCGGCACGGAGGCCACTGATTGGCCTATTGTACCTGCCCCGGGTGATAATGATGACGGAGAGTTTGGTGGAATGAAGATCGGCAGGGGAAACCGACGTACTAGGAGAAAACCCGCCCTAGCGCCACTTTGTCCACCACAAATCCCACTTGACCAAACCCGAGATCGAACCCGGGCCGCCGCGGTGGGAAGCCAGCGACTAACAGCTTGAGCTATGACGCGGCCTTCGGTTCTTCTAAAGGCGCGTCCACATTACTCGTGCTCGTGCAACTCGCTATGCTCGCGAGTAAGGTGGGCGATATGACAAGTCACGAAACAAGCAAATTTTTAATTTGAAAACTATAGCCAATAAATTAAAATACGACTACAGCCTATACACACTACGAGTAAATATACGGATCCTCACGCACCGAAGCCTGGCGAGCAACTGAAGTAGTGTGGACGAAGATTTACGAGCACAAGTAAAAGACGGACGATCACGAGTAATGTGGACACGCCTTTACTGAGTATTGAAGATAGGTCTATTAGAAATAAGTTTCGGTGTCCCAACATCTAACAAGGGCCTATTTTACTAAGACATTCATTTATTTTTTTTTCTGAATTATTTACGATGCTCAAAGCATCCAGACTGCACAGCGTCGAAAAGTAGGAGAAGTGAAATAATAATTGGAAAGTAGCTGGAAGGAAACGGTCGTGGCTTATTCTAGATATACCCTAGAATTTTCATGGAAGGACCGAGAAAACCCACGAAGAACATCGGTTGGTCACATGTTCGCCCATTCCGGCCTTATCTGTCAACATAACTCTTAGAATGTCTCCCCCGGTCCCTTGATCCATGGTGCTCCGTCCTTCGTGAGAAACCGCCAGTCGCTCAGCTACTCGAGAATTTCCGAAGATTCATTAACACATTCACAAGAACCTTCCACTGGTCCCTATCTTGAGGCGGATGACTTCCGGTTCATACCAACCCATCCCACATCTCTAAGATCAATTTTAATATTATACTTTAGTCCCATAGCCTGAGAGAATAATACGATTGAGGATCAAAGTTACTGCTTGTAATTAACCATCTGTACTTATGTAACTACCTGACTAACTGCAGGGAGGCCGCGCCATAGCTCAAGCGGTTAGTCGCTGGCTTCCCACCACTGCAGCCCGGGTTCGATCCCTGGTCTGGTCAGATGGGACTTGTGGTGGACAAAGTGTCGCTTGGGCAGGTTTTCTCCCCTGCCAATCTTCATTCCACCAATTGCTCCACAATCACCCTCACCTATCATCTGGGGCTCGTACAATAGGCCAGAAGTGGCCGCAGTACAAGGGACTTAGTCCCACCTCACTAGCAATAAAAAAACTACAGAGAGTTGAGTCCTTATTGAGAGGTTACCTTAATTTATTTACTTTCTTACTCATGGATCTCAGCCCTTCTGGAGGAGCCGCCAATTCTGCAGCTACTCAAGAATTTCCCAGAATGTTATGGAACCCGAAGGTTCATAACCGTGTTCATAAGAACCCTCCACTGGTCACTATCCT
Organism: Cryptotermes secundus; assembly: GCF_002891405.2. Classification (NCBI taxonomy): domain Eukaryota; kingdom Metazoa; phylum Arthropoda; class Insecta; order Blattodea; family Kalotermitidae; genus Cryptotermes; species Cryptotermes secundus. The sequence continues at coordinate 441,863 of NW_019742561.1, read as the reverse complement.
GAGCCAGATCAAGCCAATCCATACCATCCCATTCTATTTCTCTAAGATCCATTTTTAATGTTGTCCGCCCACCTATGCCTTGCTCTTCCCAGTGGTCTTTTTCCTTCTGCCTTTCCCACCAATATCCTATATGCATTCCTCTTCACCCCCATTCGTGCTACATTCCCTGCACACCTCATCCTCCTTGACTTGATCATTCTAATTATACTTGGAGAAGAGTAGAAGTTATGAAGGTCCTCATTATGCAGTTTTCTGCAGTCTTCCTTCACGTCAACCCTCTTCATCGAGAGGCCACCAGTCATTCAAACACTCGACAACTTCCCAATATGTTATAGAACCCGAAGGTTCATTGCACTGTTCACAAGAGCCCTCCAAATGCCCCTATACTGTGTAGGGCTCTTGTGAACACGGTAATGAACCTTCGGCTTCCACGGAATATTGGAAAATTCTTGAGAAACTAAGCTGCCCATTACTTTAAAAAAATATGTGTATTAGCGTTCGTATCTCTATATCCATGTCTTATCTGAAGTCTGTTCTTATTTCAGCGAAAAGTTTGGAATATATGCAGTGGACTTCGAAGACCCGGCTCTTCCTCGCATCCCTAAGGAGTCAGCTAAAGTCCTCGCAGAGATCATGAAAACAAGGAAGATTCCTGAACGCTTCAGAGATTAGATTCGTATTACCGACGGCACGATTTAAATTGCAAATTTATTTTTAAAAAACTGTACACTACTGATGTGGACTGCAATCAAAATGACAATAAGATATGACTTCAGGGCAAACACTTCAAACAAACTAAATAAATGTACGTAATATATTTTATATTTTTGTACATATTAATACTTGATGTTATTTCCTTTCCATCAGAGGTCTACATCGTCTTGTGTTTGTGTGTGTGGCACGAAATTGCCTAATTTCAGAGCTCTCACCGCAACTTTATACTTCTAACATATACGTACATACAGGGTGAGTCTCAATTTCATATCTCAAACGGAATGATCGGGCTCTGCACCTATAGGCAAGCAGAAACGATCAGATACGTATACTGGAAGCACGAGGAAAGAAGAATAGGTAAATAAGAGGAGCCGGGATAGCGTAATCGGGTACAGCGACTGGCTACGGGGTGGACGACCGAGGGATCGGAGTTCGAATCGGAATTCTCCCTTCTCCACAACGTCCAGACCGGCTCTGGGGCGCACCCAACCTCCTAGCCAAAAGGTACCCGGAGGCTCTTTCCCTAGGGGTAAAGCGGCAGGGGCGTGAAGCTGACCATTCACCTCCAACTAGTGCCGAGGTCAAGAAAATGTAGATCTATACATCCACTCCCCCGTACGCCGTCACAGTGTAGTGCTAAATTAGTTAAGCACAGGGACAACTTTACTTAGTTGCGGATAAGAGTTAGTTAGCTGTGAAAAGAACACCATCTGACAAGTTACTAACGATTTACGGAAGATGTTGAAACGGTCCACCATTACAGCAATGCATAACTGAGCCCTGTTGCGCCGCTGAAGACATCGTATTGTCCTAGCGTAAGCGATGCTCTTCAAATAGCCCCACAAGTATGTGTCGACAGGAGTGAGGTCGGGAGACTGAGGGGGCCACACAACTGGTTCATGTGAACACGGAATACAACACCAGAAGATCAGTAACAGTGACATCATACAAGTCTGTAGACTGGACAATTTCTTTTTGGGTTCTGAGGCGCTGTATTATTTAGTCCCAAAAAATAGAACTCCTCATAACAACTACGAGAATCTCAAATCCTAATGGAAATGCCAAAGGAGACGAATTTTACTCTGGATTTCTGCCAATATGTACGGTAGCTACGGCTGTTATGGCGATATGCCAGTGTTGCGACAGAGATTTCGATATAAGTTTAATACTCATTTCCAATTTTTCTTTTTAATAACATAAGCACATTAGTTGTGTTCTATTTTGTGTGATATGCTATGATCCTGAAAATGTAAGCAACCGTATCCCAGCCGAAGAACTGGTAGATCTATTTATCAGCTACAACATTGATAAAATATTCTGTTCTATGTAATAAGTCATAATATTCATAAAAATTTCCTCTGGCGAGCATGGCAACAATTCGAAGCAGAAGTCCAAAGTCGTTTCCTGATGGCGGTAACAGTTACAGTTTCCGAAACGCTGGATTTCTGCTCCGAATTGACGTCAATAAACTTCTCAATAAGTTATTTACGTCTTAGATCCTTTCCCACGTGGGTTTGTGGCTCGTCTTGGCCAACCACTCATCATTTGTGTGGCTGTGTGGAGACAGCTCCATGTACACCAATTCTTAGCCACAAACGCTCGTTGAAACGCATACCTTCGTAGATGTAATTATACTACATATGTTATGAAACAATTAGGCACGCGGTAGTGTAGTTGGTTCAGGCACTATGCTACAACCAGGAAGGTCGCAGGTTTGATTCCCGATGTCATTGTATTTTTTTCAATTTACCTAATCCTTCTAGTTACACTATGGCCCTGGGGCCAACTGGGCCTCTAACAGAAATCTTCCTGGGGGTAAAGGGCGGCGGGCGCGTAAGGCTGACAACCTCACCGTCATCTGTGAGCTGATTGTCTAGAAAATGTGGGAGCCTCAACATCTCACAACCCTATGGGCCTCCACAGCCTGTTATAGGGATAGCTTTACCTTTCATGACACAGTACTGAACAGGTAAAATTGGCCCTGTGTTCAACTAAATAAGCCTACGTCATGAAGACGTATAGGGGAGTGGATGTATTAGATTCACGTATTCTTAGCCTCGGCATTACTTGGAGGTGAGTTGTCAGTTACACGCCCCGGCCAATTTACTCCCAGGAAAGAGCCCCTGGTACCACAGGATAGGAGGCTGGGTAGGCCCCAGCTTGAGGTACCTGGTTCGAATCTCAAAAGGAACGTTAAATGATGACCTTTGTGGTTTTCCTCGTCTCCACCAGGGAAATTTTCAGATATTATCATAAATTAGGCCACGACTGTTTTCTTCCAAATCCTTCCCAACTCATTATTCACTAATAACTCCGTCATTCAATGCTACATGATCTGAAATGCTGACTGCATAGTTACACAAACCATAAATAAATACATTTCCTATTTTACGGACCTATCAGCGAAACAACATATCGTGTGAATAAAACGTGTATCAGAACGTCGAAAAGTACAAGTATACAACCACTAGAAATGAAACAGCATTGTTAAATAGTTGGAGAATCAACTAATAGAACTTACCGCATTCGACTCCAGCCACGCATCGAGCACTTCACAAACCCAAACGACTGCACGTGGAGAGACCGAACTAAACTGAAGAGCTCGGAACACTTCGACGGGTGACGAAACTTGCCATTACGCGGTGCCAACTTTCCTTCAGAAGTTATCTCCATAGAACAGAGCCTCCTGGGATAGGGACTTTTATTACGCAATCAGTAGCTATATTATATAGCACTGAATGGAAGAATGGAACTTAGTGGCTTAATCGTGGTAATACGGCGGTATTTGTTTGTAGGGACCGAAGGAAACCACTGCAACCATCACTCAGAACAGTCGTATCCCAGCCGGCTTCGAACCGAGCACCTCCAAGATACACGTTAACAGCGTTACCGTTACACTAACCCGTCAAATTAATTCTTTTTGATAAGCTAATAATTGCTGGGAACAGAAACCAACAGCACTTATGTGATCGGAAGGTTCATTTCTGTGTTCTAAATTTAGTCGTCACTGAAGCCTATCAAAGTCAGATAAACCCAGTACACAACGCCAAATGAAATTTGTTTCGGATATAATTTAATATTACCCTCCTACCTGCGCCTATGTATGTCAAGTGATCTCTTCCTTCCAGGTTTTCCGACTTAAATTTTCTATTTTCTCTCGTGCCTGTCACTAGTAAGGCCTACTGTACATTGCGGTGTATTCTTTACAGTTGCGAAAGAATGAAAATTGTTTATATATAATAAATGCTAACCGGGTAGAAGTTTTCTGAGGCAGCTCTAGTGTTAAAATAAAACTATTAAAGTAAAACTTACGTCGACTCTGAAGCCACAATAATTTTCACCGGCCGCGAAATCACTTCACTGGATTGTTACTTCCGGTTTCCGATGTTCGTTCGCTCCAATAAATTGAATGTTTATATTTTGTTGCAAGTATCACAAAACTTAAGAATTAGTCTTTATATTTCCACATATACATTTTTATGTTTCTTTCTCCAATCAACAAGACTAGAGAACAATTTCTATCTTCATGTTACACACCGAACTTATACTTTGACTCGTGAACCCAGATGCGAACCGGCAATTCTTTCTATTGGTCGTCCAGTTAAGCGCTTCCCACGGACTGTAACTAAACATCACAGATGAGTAATTGCGATAAATGGCGGTTTGTTTACGAAATAGTGACCCAGTGAGGCGTTTACAAAGTTTATTCTGTAAACAGCCTGCTATAGGTTATAAACTACATGTACGTCTAATATTATGCATATTTGTCAAAAATAATTGAAGGAAATCTGTATCCAAAATACCTTAAAGAGACGAAAGTATTATGTCGCAAGACACCTAACCTAAATTCGAGGTAATAAACATGTAAATTGGAAACTATCAGAGGAAATGTTTTGAACTAGAATATAAATATAATTGCCGGACAGCCTTAAGTTATATGACTAAAGCCAGTCATGGCAATTTTGTAATGACTGAAGTACTGGACATGTTATTTCGTTTCCAAAGTTTAGCCCTATATTATCGAAAATGCATTACGTAAAGACTTCGTATTTGATTACTGTGTATAGCGCAATAGAAATAATGAAAGGTGAACATTTCATATATCTGCAACAATACTTTGAAAGTTGGGAAACGATATGTTCAACTCCTGACTGGGCTACAGACTTCTCTCGCAACTGGTAGCCGCCACCCGCCGTGCATTGATTAAACAGGGGTGTCTCATCTGTAATAAATATGTCATCCACTTGTACATAAGCACGTGCCTACGTTATAGTTATAGAAGTTACATCCAAGTATATAGATTTATAGCAGACTTCTATGCCAACCAGTGTGCAGGGCATTCACTGAAATTTCATGATTGATGATAACCCATCAGTAATAATAATGGCATTTCATCGTGGTCACTGGCATAAGGTAAAATGTAGCAAAGCAATCAATAGTAGAAGCTAGGTTATATCTGAAAAATTCCTTGATAATGACACCACAATCAAAGAACTGTAGTAGCTACTGCTTACTCTTTTTACAACACACCAAGGCAAAAGTTTAAGACTGTGATTCTTGGAGTCACTTTTATAAAATTGTGATTTTAACTCTTGGGTTTTGGGTTGCATTGTCATGCTGAATATGTAACTGCCTCCCATGCCACAAACTTTTCTCTACTCCTACTTATTGTGTAGTTTTTTTTTAATTCTAGTAAGATTTTATTTGGTGGTTAAAGAAAAATTAACATGACTGTTTTTGGTTTAATATGTACAATCCTGATATAACAGCATACTCATCCCATTGCACCTAAATGTCATTTTCCCCAAATATTTCATGTTTATTAAATTACAGTGAAACTATAATGTGAAGTTTCTTTGGGGAACAGTGGATTTGACTACTAAACTACGAACAATCTTAAATGGAGACAATTTAGATTATTGACTTAGTTACTGAAATTGAATAGTATGAGAGAAGACATTGTAAGGGGATCCACCAAATTAATTCTGTTGAAACTATCAAGGTGTTTTAATGAAAATGTTTAAAAAGCGTTTCTAACTTTGCTCTTAATCAGTATGACTTTGTCATATGCCTTATTAGTGGCAATATATCTCAGTAATTTTAGTAGCTTGTAATAATTAATGCTATACATGTTTTTCAACAGGTCAGTTAAATGTCCATGGGAGCAGTACAGGTGGAAACAAAAGTGAGAGATCTGTTTGGGAATTAATGCTGAAAATTATAGGTAAACCTCATAATACCGGAAATTGCCTGGCATAATGGATGTTGGATTAATCAAACAAGAATCAAGAGAAGGAGACCAGGCTGCCTCAGAAGATGCTGACTATCCATGGAGTTTAAATTTCATAGAAATTAAAGAAGAATATGGGAAGGGAATTATCAAAGAAGAGTGTGCTGAATGTGTTGAAAACAGTGATGATACAGAAAAGAGAATGTTTGATGAAGATGGTGCAATGGAAAATGTAGAGGATTATAATGGATATATTACACCAATAAAAGTGGACGATGGCATTACAATAGAACATGGAATTGTGAAGAAGGAAGAGGTGCGTAGTCATGAGTGTGAAGTGTGTAAGAAAACATATTCAAAACTAAGTAAACTTCAACGGCATTTCCTGGTTCACACGGGAGAACGCCCTTACATTTGTAAAGTATGTAATAAATCATTTACAGAGAAAGGCAAGCTCAAACGTCATTCTCTTAGTCACACGGGAGAACGACCACATGTGTGTAATGTGTGTAACAGATCTTTTACATTACTTTGCAATCTCAAAACTCATATTTTAACTCACACGGGGGAGCGACCACATATCTGTAAGTTCTGCGGCAAATCTTTTACACAGTTGTGTAACTTGAAGAAACATGTTATGATACACACTGGAGAGCGTCCTCACATGTGCAATGAATGTGGTAGGTCATTTACAGAACCAGGTGGTCTCAAGAAACATTTCCATCTTTTACATACTGGAATTCTACCCCATGAATGCCGTGTGTGTGGTAAGTGTTTCAAACGAAAGTGCAATCTTCGAGAACATTTCCAGATCCATGAACGAGAGTGAATGCCCTAGTTCTTACTATAAAGATGAAGGCAGTGTGTGATGAGCAATATACTGTGAACATAAAATGAAATGTCTCTCTACTTTTGTTTCACTTCACGATGAAACGGTGCAAGACAAAATTTGAGGTNGATGAAGGCAGTGTGTGATGAGCAATATACTGTGAACATAAAATGAGAGCAATATACTGTGAACATAAAATGAAACGTCTCTCTACTTTTGTTTCACTTCACGATGAAATGGGGCAAGACAAAATTTGAGGCACCAGGACAGAAACATTTATGTTCCACTTTTTCATACAGAAGTATGTTTTAAACTGCACCTGAAGGAATAAAACTGAGTTTCAAAATTCCAACATGAACCTTAAAGACATTCCAAAAATAATTTCTTTCTTCTTAATCTATGTGGATTGTCTCATGAAAGAAGGAAGTCCTTCTAGTGATTTCCATTTCTTTCTTTCATTCATTCTTCATTAGTTACACAAACATACCAGTATTCATCAGTACAAAAGCACATCATACAATCATATGTATCCTAATTACATTTTATTTAAATTTCAAAAAGGAAAGACAGTAAACAATTGTCAATCTTGCATAAATAAGCCAAATATTTAGTTTTCTTCTACTGACACCCATCTTTTTCTTTAATGCATTCATTTGTTACACAAACATACCAGTATTAATCAATAATAAATCACATCATACAATCACATTTATCCTAATTACATTTTATTTAAATTTTTGAAAATGGAAAGACAGCAAACAAGCCAAATATTTAGTCTTTAATGTGCTGCGATATTTCAATAAACCAGTAATGATCCCACAGCACAGTCTTCTTACATGTCATCAGCCTTCTGGGATTACTACCCAATGATTTGGAGACAGAAGTCTCCTGTCATCAGAGGTTAATGTGTCACACATCAGTAGTCTCTTATAGATGTCTGTAATCATGAATCTATTCATATAATTGGGGGTGGGAAGGGAGTTTCGGATATTATTCATAAATGTTAACAAATGGTCAACCAAGAGAGTTCAAAATTCAACAATTTAAAAATGTGATAAGAGAAAATGGGAATTTTCAACAAAGAGCTCCAGCAGGGCTGACTTTATCCCCGTAGGCATCTCACATTCCAAAGGATTTCTCCTACTCTCGTAGTTTTCAGTAATCTTTATGAATAAAAATAATGTTAAGTCACGTGTGGTTCACTACTTTTAGCTTTCGTTCCATTTAACGCAAATGGAATACAAAGCAAAGTACAAAAATAGCTAAATTTCAGACTTTGCCTCAAAATGTCAGGTGCTGCATACAATACCTGTACCATGCCCCTGCCCGAAACATGTGAATATACAACATCCTGAATTCTCAAATAGACCACAACTGTGCACCTCTGCGTAATTTCAACAATTAATCCAAAACGTGGCAGCGTTTCTAGCCCTTTCAGTAACTCTGCATTTCTGACTTCAACAAATTTCCTACATAAATTCCTTTGAAGACTACCACCCTGCAGGATGTAATACATGTAATCCAGAAGAAGTCACTGCTTGTTTGCATATCCATGTAACTCAGTGTCACCGATGTATGAAATTATTTGAGGCCTAGGAACCACACATAAGGCACTCATCTTTATTCTGAAGTGAGCAGACCATTGAATTCAGATTGAAGGCATCCTGTTCTGCCTCTCCTTCCCCAGTCGCAACTCCATTACTCACAGTACCACTCTTACTGCTACAGCTAAGCTTTGTTTTGTCAACAGTGACTTGATTCGCAGTTGCCGCCGGCTTCGTCCTGAGATAGTACATGCCAGTCTTGAGGCCCTGAAAGACACAATATAAATTCAGTGAATTCGCAACAGTTAACTGTAGTTCAAGCCAAATATACATGCCTAATTTGTAAAAATACTGATTCAGAATAACTAAAGTACAGCAAAAATCCACATTTCCTCAGGGGTAAAGCAGTAAGGGTGTGAAACTGACCACTCACCTTCATCTAATGGAAGTTCATGGAGCTATATCTCCACTCCCCCAATCATCTTCATGGTGATGCTTAATTAATTACACACACAAGTAAATTTATCTTTTACCTATAATGGAAAATCCTGCAAACTGGATGACAGTAATGTCAAAGGAAGACAAAAAGAACTGCTATAAACTCCATCTGTGTACAAAGCCACAGTTTGCTATGTTTACAGAGAACTGTTATATAAATTACCAAGCTCCAGGCATAGAAGTGCATGGATGTCAACTTTCCATAGTTTGGTTCAGCGATATGAATATTTAGGGACTGGCTCTGGTCGATAAAAGCGCCTCTGTCAGCTGACATCTTGATAATTGTTTTCTGTGGGATTTCCCATACAGTCTTGTAGAGATCCTTAACATCGTCTGGAATTCCATCAATGCCCTGGACACAAGATAAGAGTATGAGGGGTGGGCCATAAAACTGGCCCTAGCACTGCAATCTTCAGTGATCTATTGAGGTAAGTACATGTATTATGCAAACACAATGCCAGATACAATGGAATCAGACAAGAACATAAAAAGTTTATATGAATCCGTGATCATGTGATACAGGACTGTTCAACTTCAAACCACTGAGAGGCCTCAGTGCACCACAAGGACCTATCCATGGATCCCATTATACATATAAAAAATACATTTTATCCAGTAAACTAGTACATTGCTTTTAATGTGAGCAGTCGGCAAGGCAACAATGGTGAGCACACCTCACACAGTGCTATCAGATGAATGGGGCTTAAAAATCAGCTTCTCAGAGTTTGCTAGATGGCATCACTAGTGCATGTGATCACGAAGCCGAATTAATTCCATAATGTTTCAAATTCTTTCTGGTTAATTTAATGATGTTACTGGCTCACTGCAAGAGAACTTCAATTTAAAGTTTTCCTGATTTATGGTATTTCCTCATTTAATTTTCAATTTCAATTATCCCAAATCCATAAAGTATTATACCTCACCCATACAAATTTTACTCAGTTTAGTTGTGTCCAGAGAAACCTTAAACTGAGAGTTCCACTATGTATAGCGTAACATGGTAGGATATGAACAAAATGGTGATGGTCTATTAGCCTAGTAGTTGCCTGGTTGGACTGAGGAAGTCAATATATTCAATCTCTAGGCCAAAATCTGAACCCAGGACCTCCTAAATGCAAAGCAGGACAGCAAACCACTTGACCATAACAATCAATATGTAGTATATCAGCGGTAATGATGGCATCTATTGCACCCTATTAAAATGACTACTTTGTAAGGCTTCACATTATTCCTTGATACCTGGACAGAGCCTCCTCTTGCAATTATCTCGTTTTTCATGTCCTCACTCCACAGCCCAAGTTTTGTCAAGTCCCGGAGCAAATGATGATTCACAACCTGAGAACATAGACAACCCACAATGCACTTCAGTGGATTACAGCAAACGTGTGATACAATGCAACAAGGTAAAGGTCAAGTTGTCCCTGTGTTTAACTAATTAAGCACTATGCCATGAAGGCGTATAGGGGAATAGTTCCGTTGGTATAGTGATTGGCTACAGGCTGGATGACTGAGTTGAGTTTGAGTCCCTGTAGGGTCAAGAATTTTCTCCATGTAGTCCAGACCGGCTCTGGGGCCACCCAGCCTTCTATCCAATGGGTACCGGGGGTAAAGTGGCAGGGGTGTGAAGCTGACCGCACATCTCCAACTACTGCCGAGGTCAAGAAAATATGGACCTATCTAATGCAACATGCACAAAGATTAAAATTAATTTCTTTTGATAAATTTTCATAAAGTTATCTGCCAGTTTGGCTAATGAAGACGGCTTAAAAGGCGTTCACTTTCACAAAACATTACATACTGGACTCCATATAGGATTCTTCTGAAATTCCCCATGTACTGTCTGTCTAAAACATCTCTCAGTGTATGTCAAAACACTGAGTAGCCAAACTTACTGTAGAGAAGTCCTGGGTGTTCAATGAAATCTCCCATATGCCAATTTTCATTCCCAGTGTGTGCTGAAAATAGTATCTAGTATCTCTCTAACGATGATGTGATATGATCTGTAATTCTCTGATGGTAACATAAACTCAGACATGTTTTAGAGCAGTGTTTCTCAACCGTTAGGACATGACCTGGTACCGGGCCCTGGCATCAATTATACCGGGTCCTCATCTTGTAGAAAAGAGAATTTACCAGGTCGCAGTCTGACAAAGGTTGAGAACCACTGTTTTAGAGAGACAATAACTATTTTTACATCATTTTTCAATTATGTGCGCTGTCTATCGTCTGTAATACTCTACACTCCCTAACTAACTCCATGAAGCAGAATCGTTCAGAAGCTAAAATCTGCTAACCTGGTTAAGAAATTTCCAGCAGTTTATGGAACCTGAAAATTCATTATTGTTCACAAGGGCCTGCCAATATTTTGTCCTAAGCAAAATGATTCCAGACCACACCTCCCACCCAATCCTGTTTCCTTAACTTCCATTTTAATACTGCCCTTCCATCTACCCACAGATCTTCCAATTGACCTCTTCCTTTCAGGTTTCTCTATCAGAACTCTACATATGCTCCACGTCTCTGCAAAGCACGCTACACGCCACCCATCTCACGCTCCTTGAGTTGGCTAGGAGTACAAATAAAGAAGCTTATGACTATGCCATTTCCTCCAGCCTTCTTCCCTTCATGTAGGAGACCAAGTTTCACATACATATAAAACAACAGACAAAATTAGTTTTTACATTTTTAGATTTGAGATGGGAAGACAAAAGAATTTAAACTGGATGGTAGCAGGCATTCCCAAAACCTACCAATCTCTATTCTGACCTGAAATTCTCCAGACAACACACGTCGTGTGTAGATGTTTGTTGTATATGGTTCAAATGATTCATTGTTTCCAAGGATCTGAGCTGTGGAAGCAGTCGGCATCGGTGCAAGCAGAAGTGAGTTGCGGACGCCGTGTTCTGCAACGCGATGTTTCAGGTCTGCCCAGTCCCATAAAGATGTAGGTTCAACATTCCACATGTCATACTGAAATATCTGTAATAAATTTACACCAGTAACAATACTGATAGGATCCTCCAGCCCAATACATATATTTAAAATATCAATTCAGACACCACACAGATTGATCTGACAGTAAAATTCTAGACTTCTGTCTGGAATATGCTTGGTCTGAATTTGTCAGGAATGAGGATTTACACCATTCCCTTCAGTCCCCCCAATGCCAGGACTGATTAGAAAACAACTTCCTTCCAATTCATCATTCAATGTTACACAGACCATATACTAACACTGCCATAAAATAACTCCCACCATATAAAGTCCTCTAAAAATTTAAAGAATTCAACTGAGTAAAGCCTGAAACAGGACAAACAGGTCTGACAGTGGAAACGATGACGACAACGAAAGAAAGATAAAATTGCAGATTTTTCTCATTGATTTTATCTGCCTAGTCATCATTCCATCATTGCTCCACACTGATCACTGCCCCCTGAAATGTGTATTAGCCTTGATGAGGCAGTACATATCACATCTTCAGGCTTTAAGTTTAGAGCTTCATCTCTGCTCCGACTCTTCGATGGCCAGAGTTGGGACGTTACATTTTCTAAGTGCTCTGAAGTGAGGTTATGTTTATGCAATACATTACACAGAGTAAATACTGTAAATGGAAGTACACAAAATATTCCCTTCCAACTACAGTCTTTAGTCATCTAACTACACAAATTTGCTTATAAATTGATATTCTTAGCTAAGAATGGCTGGTTATCAAACTCTTTACTGAAAAATCTGAGATGCCTCATAATATCCTGTACAGTACATTAGCAAATGTTGAGCTAAGTTTTGGCATTTATACATAACAATTCACTGGCCATCATAAAATAGTTTGTGCTTCTGTACTAGATATAAAATATGTACTTCCACTCTGATTTATTGAATACAAAAAGTAAACACACCCCTTTGCTGACTGGGCAGCCTTCATAGGTTTCATATGGACCTTGTTCCTTAGCAAGCTCACAGCTCGCCTCCAAAGCTCCATAGTAAATTGTCTCGAATATTTGTTGGTTGAGCTTCTGCGCCTCTTCACTCTCAAATGGGAACCTCATGCAGATGAATGCATCAGCCAAACCTTGTATGCCAATGCCAATTGGGCGGTGACGGAGATTGGATGTCTGTGCCTATAAAAAGGGTTCCGTTTTCAAACAAATTTAAAATACATGACCCATTTATGGAGACAATGGCTTTGAACATCCAACTGGAAAGAAACTTACATGGAGGAAAAGTTTTAATAATATTAGAAGCAGAGAAAATGAGCACTAAATAACCAAAGAACTTAAACTGAGAAACATTAATCTACTATAACCTAAAATTTGTGTACAAATTTAAAAATTCAGCTCCTACATCACAGAAAAGTTGTAAGTTTACATTACAAAGACCAATTAGTTAATGTCCTTAGAGAAATAATCAGATTCATTCAACTCAGGAAGGGGTAATCAGTTGGCTCTTGTGAAAATTTGGTCTCTCAAAAGGTGGGGAATTTCAAAACTAGCTGAGTGACTTTTAGCTTGTTAAGGACTGCTACATGAAGTTAGATGCTAGAACTATTCTCAGAGCAGACAAGGTGTGATTACTGCTTGACTTGCAAATGCAGCAGATCTATAACCTTCATATCACATTTTCAAAGAATTTTTCTCATATGTGAAGATAATTACAGTAAACTGCTGGTTATCTGACATCCACACATCTCAAATTATCATGTAACCACAAAAATTTAAAGAAAACTGACCATTTTTATAAGGTTATTTCAAAAACAGAGCTATGATGCTTACTGCCACCAGACAGTAGATCCCCTAGCCACTATCACCATTTCTGCCCACTGTCCTCCCTCAAATATTTCATTGCAGTAAAGGTTAGTTGAATTTCTGTTCATGTTACAGTGTGTGGGAACTGCCCACATTCAAGCAATGATACTTGCACTGTCACTGTAAGGTTGTCACTATATCTAGGAAAACTCTCATACAAGTACCAAAGTGAGAATGCAATGCTTTGACTTCTGCTTTGGTTTCTGTAAGAGTTCTTGTGCAACCGGCAGATTCACATACTAGGCATATACCATTCCCGGTACATGCCAGATAACTGACAGTTTAATGTACATACATTCTATATCATTCATTCTACCTCTGGTATAGGATAGTAGTTGACATCAATTATCTTGTTCAAATTTCTGGTCACAATTTTTGAAACCTCTTTCAGTCTGACGAAGTCATACGATTTGTCTGTCCGTACAAACATGTTCACAGCAATAGATGCCAGGTTGCACACTGCCACCTGAAATATGTTACACACTGTTACAAAATGAATTGTATACAAGATACATCCGTGTCATCAAAACAGGTTACTGCAGGGCAGTAACATCAGTATAAGGACCTGTCACTCAAAGCAAAAATGAAGCACTGTTCACAAGGTGGCCAAGGGCTAAAGTACCAAGGCATAATTTCTCGAATACTTTGTACACTTTTTCTAATAAATGATGCAACCAAAAATTTTGGGTGCGGCCCTCATGATGAGGCTGGAAATGCTACTCATCCCACATGACAGCATAGCTTTCACAACTCTCTTCCATTTGTACATTCACATGCCAGGCCACTTTGGCCACATGCCAAAGTTGTTCTCAGTATGATGACTTGGTTATGGGTTAGACAACTGAGCAATCTGTGTTCAATTCCTAGCAGTGAAGTTTTTTTTCTGTTCCCCAGTGTCCAGACTGCATGGTCCACCCAGCATCCTGTTCAATTAGTGCGGGGAGACCTTCCCCCAGGGGTTAAGTAGCCAAGGTGTGAAGCTGACCACTTACCTCCATCTAGAACCAAGGTTAAGAATGGACAGACCTATACCTACACTTCTTCATGTCTTTATGACATGGTGATTAGATCAATACAGGAACCCCTTTATTATATGCTAAGTCCCCTGATATCTTTGTTTCTTTTCGAGTATGACTGTTCAGTTTTCTGCTTACCTCTGAGGGTGATGTGAATTCCACAATCTCAGTACACAGATTGCTACATTTGATGGTACCAAGGTTCTGTTGGTTTGATTTGCGATTGCATGCATCCTTATACAGCATATATGGCGTGCCAGTTTCTACCTGAGACTCACAGATGGCATACCAAAGTTTCTGTGCTTTCACCTGTCTTACATAGCGACCTTCAGACTCATACCTAGTAACAATGAGAAATACAATAAGAAAGATGCTGCATAGTCTCGTAGACTGTTACCAATGTTTCGGAGAAACGGCTGCCTAAATCTTCAAGGCAGAAGAGTGAACAAAGCATACAAGAAAAAAAATTAATTCTGTATTAACATATCTCTCATGCTTTACTATGCTAATTGGCAACTGCAATATTGCAAAGTTCCAAAAAAATTACATTGCATAGACAGTGATGACAGGATTACATGACAGTTTACTCAGAATCTTTGGCCAGGGCAAGGGGGGAGTGCAGGTACTGAGGACCTTACAATTCCAGACCAGGATTACTGTCCAACTACGAGGAAATGGAAAGGATAGAAATGTTTCCTGACTCGTAGATTCACAGGCAATGTTCGCTTGTCCTTCTAGTAGAGGTAAATATTACACAGCCTTACCAAATGAAGGTAAAGGGTTGGCAAGCAGACTTTACTATGAGTAAAGGACTTAACTGAAGAGGGACTTTATTGCATATTATTAGGATTTTGATATTAGAAAAAGCATCCAGGCCATGAAGCTGTCCACTCACGTCCAACTAGTGCCAAGGTTATGAATGTGTGGAGCAATACTTTCACTTCCCCATATTCATAGCATGGTAAAAGGTAAAACTATTCCTGTAACAGGCTGTGTAGGCCCATAGGGTTGTGAGACGTCAAGGCTTCCATATTTTCTAGACAACTGCCTCATAGATTGCGGTGAGGTCAGCCTTACACTGGGTCAACCCCAGGGTCTTGGAGTCCAGCTGGATCCACTCGGCACAGAGGCCACTGATTGGCCTATTGTACCTGCCCTGGGTGATCATGATGATGGAAAATCTGGTGGAATGAAGATTGGCAGGGGAAACCGAAGTACTTGAACAAAACCTACCCCTGTGCCACTTTGTCCACCAAAAATCCCACTTGACCAGACCCAGTGGAAAGTCAGCAACTAACTACTTGAGCTATGGCACGGCCTACACCAGGGCCTTAGTGCAGCTGGAAGGATTAGATCAACTAAAGGAAAAAAAAAAAAGTCCAATGACCTCATTGGAAATCGAAACCATGACCTTTCGGCTTGTAGCTTAGTGCCTCAAACTATGTTACTGCATGTCCCTCTTCATGGCATGGTGCTTAATTAATTAAGCACAGGAACAAACTTTTAACAGTATACTTAGCTTCCCATTTAAACAGATCGAGACTTCAATTACCTGAGATTCTACTATCAAACTGGGTAGCTGACACGCTTGTTCCAAAGAAATTAAATTCAACCTTAATAGAATTTTAGGCTTTCAAACATGCTTATTATGATGTAAGAAAGTGCAAAATTATGAAATTATATACTGTATTTTAAATGTATGGTATAAATACACATGCTACTGTAATTCTGCCAATAAAATATTATAATTTCAAGTTCCTGTGTGTGAACAATTTATTATAACTGCAACATGCAATAAATGAATCCAAAACCAATGTAAAAAAAGATAGTAACCAAATTGGGTATCTGTTACCACAAGTAACCAGATAATTAACATCCCACTGTGTTATTCTATATTGAACCTCAAAAGGAAAAACCACACATGGCCCTCCTCAACACTTTTGCCAAGCATTATGCCCCCTTCCAATTTATGTCCCTATAACCTTCTTCAGTCACTGGGCCTTTCTGTTTACACAATGTTGGTAGTAATAACCTACAATGGGCTAGCTAACATAGGCCAGTGAGGGTCTCAAATGGAAAAACAGTAGGCAGTACTTTTTACTGTGGTCTGAGCAAATGCAAGGTCCCTTACTTCGTGTACAAGTTATCAAACTTGTCACCCCAACAATCTGACAGGCCGGGGCACGAATGGGGGCACATGAGACTCCACATCTCGTTACTCTTCACTCGCTTCATGAACAAATCAGGGATCCACAATGCATAGAACAGATCACGAGCTCGAACCTCCTCCTTCCCTGTATTCTTTTTCAGGTCAAGAAATTCAAATACATCTGCGTGCCAAGGTTCCAGATAAATTGCAAATGCTCCTGGACGCTGAAAATGAAAAAAGAAACATATTCTATGTGAGACATGGCATTCGCATGGCAGTGAATATGAAGATTACTGCCTTCTGTGATATAAAGTCGCCTTGTACAGATTTATCAATGTTTCAGAGGAACCTGATGCCTCCATCTTCAGGATACCCTGAAGACACACTCCAGCACACATTCCAGTTAAAGATACAAAAAAAGAAAGTAAAGCTATCCATGTAACTGGATGTGGAGGCAAAGTGTTGTGAGATGTCGAGGCTCCTACATTTTCTAGACAATAACACAGATGGCAGTGAGATTGTCAGCCTTTCGTGCCAGCCGGCTGGGCAGGTGCCCTTTACTCCCAGGAAGACTCCTGGTACTCATTTCCGTTAGAGCTGAGTTGATCCCAGGGCCTTAGTGCAGCTGGAAGGTATTGAACTAATGAATTTCCAGCTTGTAGCATAGCGCCTCAACCAACTACACTACTGTGTGCCCCAGTTTAACAATATACTGGTTAAGAATAGTTGCTATGCAAATATTTTGGTTGTCAAAAAATTGGGCTGATATTCTGTTACCTTTCTCTGGCTCTTTATTTCTTCCAGCTGCACTGTCTGTTTTAAACATACACAGTCAAGGCATGATACTGGCAAAAATTTTGAATTTAAAAGTGAGAATTGTTATGACTTATTACAGATGTTGATCTTAACTTTACATGTGATTTGTCATTTCCTGCACCAAAAATGAAGTGAGGCTGTTATGACTCATTAAAAATAAATCAACCCCATACGAAAAACTAGTTTGCAGCCAAAATATCTAAGCCTAATACTGGTGACTGCATTTCTTGACCTGTGTGTGGTTATACACATTAAGGTATCTTTTATCATATAAACTGGCAAGACAGAGGTTTTATCTTCAAGTACTTCAAAATTTGAGAGAGAAAAACATATGAAACTACAGTGAAACCCCACTATAAAGCACCTGAATATAATGGACAAAATCTGGTTGTGTATGGTTGTGAATTTTTGGAGATCTTGAGACACTAAGGTTTTGTAGTCTGTTTCTATGTTTATTGCCTGTATTGGCTGTATCTTGTGATGTATTTCCATGAATGCCCCTTCACTCTGTTATAGCAGACATCAGCAATAAGACACCCTGCACCCTTTTCTGTCCATTAAAATGAGGGTTTACTGTATTATTAAAATGTTTTTGGATGAATGACTATATCAATATACAGCAGAAGTAAAACATTTCAGACCATTCCCTGGTGATGAAGGAAAAAAACAAAAAAAACAAAAAAAAAAAAAAAAAAAAAAAAAAAAAAAAAACAAAACAAAAAAAAAACAGGTGGGACTTCTGCTAGAGTTGGCACAGCTGATGACCCAAGAAAATGTTACAACTTGCAACTGTCATGAAAGTGTCATATATCATAATTAACTGTAATGTTATACACCTTGTTGCCACCCTGGTCCACATATCTTGCCGTGTTGTTGTACACCCTCAACATAGGCACAATACCATTAGAACAACCGTTGGTCCCAGCTATGTAAGTTCCTCTGGCACGGATGTTATGAATGTGGAGGCCAATTCCACCAGCAGATTTTGACACTAATGCACATTGCTTCAATGTATCATAAATTCCTTCAATGCTGTCATCCATCATTGCCAGTAAAAAGCAGCTGTAACAAAAGTCCAGTACATTTTAAAGTAAAAAAGAAATTATACAAACATAGACCTCTACATGCAGCATATTTTTCATTTTTCCCCCATACGCAGTCAAAACCATGGCAGTAGTTTGAATTAAACCTGTTCACAACACCCCACTTGAATACAGTCAGCAGAGGCGATAACATGGTTCTGTGCATACCATGCCACAAGCCATGAAAGTTAAATCAAACAGAAATAGTATACATGGTTAAATGCCATCATTCTAGTTTGAGAATCTGCCGAAACAGGACCAACAAGCTCTCATTTACTTCTCTCACCTGTGATTGGCTGTATTCACTAGCATGGTCCAGAACAGGTTTCACATAAACATATCATATAAATTATTAATGAGTGAAATGTTTACTCTGAAAAATTGCGATAAATATGCACTCCATACAGTGAATGCAAAGTAAAAATAATCAGACAACCTAAACATACCTTGACAGCTGGGGTCGTGGAGTAGCAGAGCTGAAAAGTGTGGGTGAAGCATGCGTGAATATGCGTTCTGACATCAGGTTGTATGTCTCAATCGCTGAATCCACATCTTCGCCGTGGATACCCACAGCTACTCGCATCAACATGTGCTGGGGTCTTTCAACCACTTTTCCATTGATTCGAAGCAGATAAGAGCGTTCCAGTGTCTGTGAAGGATTGAGCACAAGTGATCCAGAACAATGTGCTAGTACTGTTCATATGATTCTACAGTTATGATAGCAGATATCCAAAGATAAGGAAGATGAACTCTGAAAACCTTAGTTACATAATGAGCTGCCTGGGCCATGCAATCATGGCTACTACTTATCAGGTGTCACACAAAATCGGTAAAACAATTACAATAAATATTTGCTAAGCACTTTTCATAAAGTTTTTGTATTCTTTTGTAAAAATTTGGAAAGCATTAACACACATTTTCAGAACTCAAGTGATACTCTTGTGGGTAGCACAAAATCAATTGAATGACCACATGCTGCCCACGTGCTACTAGCTGGAGACCCCTGAATTGACAAACAGATATAGTTTGAAGGCTGCAAGATGTCCATGCATTTGGATTAATATATGGAGACATAGAGCATCAACAGATAAAAAGTAAAGTGGTGTGCACTTACTTGATAATTTAATTAGAAAATCTGTTCGGACATTTTGTAAGAACTGTGATAATTACATATAAATATGCTAATTAATATTCATACAGGCATCTTGAGTTGCCTCAATAGTACGCCAAAGAGTTAAACTGGTTTTAATCATCTGCATACCATCAGAAACATCCAAATTAAAAATGTAATAATTCAGATCAGCATTGTCAAATAATAATTTGATTCTTGAACTGTATCTCTTCCTGCTTATTTAGAAAAGAATTGTAATATTATGTTCCAAACATGCTCAAGTGCCATAGAGCATTTCACAAAATTACCTTAAAACCAAAATAGTTGTAACTGAAGTCTCGGTCATATATAATGGCAGAGTTCAGCCGATCTGCATTACTCATGATGATGGCATGATGGTAATCAGAGATCATTGGTGATGGCATTTTTGTTTCTGGATGTATCATTTTGTGTAAGTCATCCATCACCTCTGCAAACACAATCAGATAAAATGATCAACATGCAATCAACTGATACAAAAGAACTTGCATTGGTGAATAGTTTGTAATGAAGAAAACTTGAGTGAACTCTTCAAATATTTTCCTATTCAGCAAGATGACAAAATTCTCACATGTGGGTCATTCTTCATATAAGAAGTGATTAACAGCCGAAATAGCTGTCAGTATAGCAACAGGCTATAAGTTGGACAGCCAGGGTTTGATACCTGGATGGTGCATGAAACCTTCACTACTCCAGTGTCCAGACCAGATCTAGGGCCACCTAGCCTCCTATACAAAGGGTACCTGGGAATTTTCCCTGGAAGTGGCAGAGGTGCCAGGGTCAAGAATGGTGGAGCTATACTTGCACTCCCTCATACACCTTCATGGCATGATGCTTCATCATTTGGGCACAGGGACAATTTTACTTTTTTACCTTAAATGAAGTGAAGGACTGGAACCAGGATGAGATTTTTAAGTAGTGTATAAGAAAGAACCGAGAGAGAGAAAACAAGAAGTAAGAAAATTAGGGAGAATATGAAGATAAATAAAATGGAAGATACATTACTGTAATAAAAGAACAGGGTGATATGGGCACACTTTGAAATGAAGAGAAAGAATCCAGACGAGGGGCAGTGGATTAACCGATTCTGCAAATTCTACCTAGTGCTTTAATTTCAATATCCTTTTCCCTCATAACCTCTCTTCCTCACTTACCGCTAAAAGTCTTTTTGGTTTCCTTGTGGAGATTGGAGATGGCAATCCTTGCTGCAAGAATGGCATAATCTGGATGCTTGGTTGTCATCGTCGCAGCAGTCTCGGCAGCCAGATTATCCAGTTCCACTGTTGTTACGCCAGCGTACAAACCATTGACCACTTTCATTGTGATCACGGGCTACAGATAGAAACAACTGTTTTGCAAAGTCCATGCCGATAATTCCATATTAGCCTTTTACGTGCATGTGCTTTAATCAATCCTACAGATATTAGCAGAAATGCATTTCATGACAGCTGCATAATATGCAGGTTCTCACAGCAGTGGTTATGAAGGGTTCTACTTTCTGGAATGTAACAGTGTGTAATCCACTGAAAGTAAACTAACTTTACAGAGAAACATGTCATCTCCGTCTCTGGGGTAAAGGAATAAACCAAGTAAGAAACCAGGCCACGCCATAGCTCAAGCGGTTAGTCACTGGCTTTCCACCGTGGCGGCCCGGGTTCAATCCCGGGTCTGGTCAAGTGGGATTTGTGGTGGACAAAGTGGCGCTGTGGCAGGCTTTCTCAGAGTACTTCGGTTTCCCCTGCCAATCTTCATTCCACCAATTGCTCCACACTCACCCTCACCTATTATCTGGGGGCTGGTACAATAGGCCAGAAGTGGCCGCAGTACAAGGGACTTAGTCCCACCCCACTAGCAATTAAAAAAAAGTAAGCAATCAACATGAAGCAGCAGCAAGCAGCTTATTCTTCAACTTTGAGGATAGAGGCAATGTGTTCTTCAGAGAAGTCTGCTGCCTTTCAACAGACTACAGTGATAGATCACAGAAGACAGAACTCTGCACAATATAGTGTTTCAGAACATAAAGGAAACGGAAAAATTGTGGTTGACTATACATTACAAAAAAGAGCATAATGGCACTTACATGTTAATGTGTGACCAAAGTGACACTAAAAATTATCACCATGCCTAATACGTAAGCGATGCAAACCTTAGAAGTTCTTTTGTAATAGTAGGAGACTAACCTACTAAAAATCTTCTATGGTTTGGCTTTGAGTTTTTACAAATAAATTACTATTGTTTGTGGCGCTTACATGATGACAACATGGTGGTAATGTTTGGAAGTTATCTAGGTCACCCATTAATATGTATGTATCCAAAGAATTTATAAAACGATACCAAAGAAATTGTAAAGAACATATTTATAAGAAGGACTTGATCCAAAACATGATGATAAAACAGAAGATAGAAAGAAGTCTGGAAGGCCTCTGAAATAATGGCAGAATTTCATTTTGCAATATTTTAACATACTGGAAAGAATGATGATAGTGGTAGCGGCCTCCGTAGTCTAGGGGTAACGTTCCCACCTCATGACTCAAGGTACGTGGGTTCAAAACCGGCGGAGGTCGTGGAATTTTTAAGGGCAGAAAAATTCAGGGAACAAGTCCTCCGGGAGGGACTTTAAGCCGTGGGTCCCGTGTCGTAGCTTTATGGCACGTAAAAGAACCTCATGTCTCAAGGAGACCTCTGAGCCAAATTTGTAAGGACATTTCCCGCCCAACAATAGTCTCTAACACCTCTGGTAGATGGGGGAAGCATCTAGATACCGCTGAGCCCATAGAGGCCGAACTTGCTGGCTGAGTCGGGACTGATGGCACGCACCAGTACCGGTAGGGTATAGAGACTGGTAGAATATCACAGGGGGACGTACAATAGATCAAACTGGTCGCGGTGCATGGGGAAACTCACCCCCTCCAGTAATAATAATGATGATGATGGTGATCATAGATTCCTACTTACTGGGTCAAGATAATCCATATCCAGACCATAGCATAGTTTCACAATCCTGGATGTAATTTTGTCAAAGTGAACTTCCTCTTTGCGCCCATCTGAAATTGATTGTATTAAGTATGGATTAATTTTCCACATGACATTATGTAAGGCTGATCTCTTAAATCAGGTCTATAACACACAGGAGCAATTGTGGCCAACATGAAGGAATGATTCAGTGATGTTACATCACTTTAGCTTATGTGAGCTTGGATAGTTCATGTGTGTGAATACATTCTACATCTTCCATCCCTCTCATTATCACTTTAGTATATCTACTGTCCAGCAATTAGAGTACAGATGTGCCAAAATCTTTCGGTTTTCCAGCAATTAAGACATTCTTAATGAATTCTCAAAATGTCAATACGCTGGCTGTTATGAAAATGATCGAACACATTGTAATTTGGTACCTCATAACAGATTGAACTATACATCAAATCTGAAGTTAGTAAATGGTTAAGAGGTAGGGTACATTAGTATTTACACGAGGTCTATTTCATCCATTGACACTTTTCATTTCATGCAATTCATGTAAAATTTGTGGGCTTCTTGGCGCCTGCAGTTACTGAAAGGTCAAAATTTACGTCCTGTACCGGTTCTTCTTAAAATATACTCCTCCTCTCTTACATTTCTTAGTTAAAAACATTTTTCTATATTTCTTAATTTAAGCACTCAAACCACTTATACCAAGGACAAAAGAAAAACCTCCCTCTCCAAGACTTTATTAGTTACCCTTGTCTGTGGGGCGAGTAAATTTGCCATAGTAATACTACCTAGAAGTTACTGTCCCTTACCTCTCTTTATAACAAACATCTTTTCCGATTTTTCTATGACCATTCTGAATTATGTATACGTTCTTTCAGGAGACAGAAGAACTGCACAATAGTTCCTTCGTAGGTTTCAGCGCCAAATGTGTTTGCTGTGCGAATTTCCGTTGCGGAAGTACTACCTGGTACAATCGAAATACGATTATCGAATACTTCAAACATTTAAAAACACTCGAAACAATTCATTCGCACTGAATTTTGTTGCGGGAAAATGGAACGCTTCTAAGGTCTATTCACACGATTCACACTGTTCGTAATGTCACTACATCTACAACATTCACGGCACACATAACAGAAAAATGCACAGCAGCCATCAAAGCTATATACACCATCCGAAACCTGCAACTATTATCGCTAGAAACAGCAATGAAAATATTCCATGCAAAAATTTGTCCCATACTACTATATGGCATAGAGATAACCTGGGAAAAACTATCCAAACAAAACCTGCGGAAAATAGAACAAGTGAAGGCAAGATACCTTAAACTAGCGCTAGGGCTTCCTAAGAACACACAATCCAGACTAACATACGAACTCTGCAAGGAAAATTTCCTATTAGAAGAACTCAGATATCAACTGCCAAGCACAAAAAACTCAGAGGAAGTTATCAAAGAAAGAAAACAAAAAAGAGAGGAAATATGGGAAGAGTTCTACAGCACTGATGCAATGACTGACAGAACCTGGACAGGACCCAACAGAAAATTACGACACACAATTACTAGGTTGGCAACACACGGATTCCACCACAAGATATGCAAGAACGAACGTTTCCACGAAGCAAATGACGCGTGTGTGTGTAAACACTGTGATAAAAAGTGCAGTAGATACCACATTACCATATGCAAAAACTTAACCACATCAATAACCGAATACAGTCACGAATAAAAACAAACAAACAATTACTCTATGCACATTGTGCGCATTCCCTTATTATAATGTCACCAATGAGGAATGGACCGGCAACGGACCAACAAAATGTTCTTCAATGGATTTTAAGGAGTATGTTCACATGACATATCACAGATACGAACTGCCACGGACAGGCACCAGGGGACATTGTTCTTATGAATATTTTCATTTGTCGGAACAACTTATCTGTCGCTGCCGGAGATTGTGAGCGGGCTGCAGTCATAATGACACCAGTTAACCATAGAAAATTGCAAAATTGTTAAGAAAAAAAGGTGTCTTTGTTAAACCACAAAATATTACGCTATACGAGCAAGAGCGCAGGGGTGAGGAGGAAGGAGACTCGACAACTACCCCAACACCTGGATTTTTAAAAGGCAGATACGACTTGAAGCACGGGAGAGAATATACCAAATATGAATAATAAAAATTAAAATTCACTTCAAAGAATTGTAAAAAGTCTTAAACGACAAATTTTCTGGTAGCCCCCTTCGCCCCCTTTAAACTGTCCGCGATGAAGAACTGACTGTTTCTTTTGATATAACTATGAAAGCCATAGGGGCGATGTGAAGGACAGAGGAATCTGTGCAACATTTCTTACGGGTTCTCTTTGCCTCCAAATTTTCAATTCGTGAATGTTAACTTTCGGCGATCATCTATAGATAGCCTAAAATACGCGGGGCGGACGAGCAAGCCAGGTGAAAACCCAGTAAAACTTGGGTAAAATCAGTGAAATATCCCTCGAGTTACGACATATTTTATTATAACAACGCATAAGAATCCGTTTTGTATAACCATTTCGAAAACCACAAGATATGGGAAAATTGTCCTGGAAATGATGTTCGTAGGTATTTAGAATGTTTCTTTTCTTAGCCCCTTCTGGCCTGTGTGAATAATTGTTCTCTTCTTGTTCTAGTTTGTTTTCAATTGAATCTGATCATACAGAATTTTAAAACTGAGATTTGAAAGAAAATGTTCTTAATAGCCTCTCCATGAACTGAAGAGGTCTCTCTCAGAATCAGAACTCTTCATAACCAACACTGCAGAACCCCAAATCCTACATTTGCCCTAAGCTAACTGCTAATTTTTCCTTTTCGTATTGGCACGATTTCGGGTTGATGCGTGACTTACATCTTATAAGGTCGCGCCATAGCTCAAGCGGTTAGTCGCTGGCTTCTCACCGCGGCGGGCCGGGTTCGATCCCGGGTCTGGTCAAGTGGGATTTGTGGTGGACAAATTGGCGCTGGGGCGGGTTTTCTCCGAGTACTTCGGTTTCCCCTGCCAATCTTCATTCCACCAAAGACTCCATCATCATAATCACCCGGGGCAGGCTACAATAAGCCAATCAGTGGCCGCCGTACCGAGTGGACCCAGTTGGACTCCACCCCCCAATAAGCGAATTAAAAAAAATGATACCTTACAGAGAAGAGCGTTTTTCTTTTCCTCCGCGCCGTCGCTGCCAAGTGGACAGTGGCTCGTATTCCAGAGGTCCGCATTCGAATTTCGTGGCGGAGGCGGACTACCCTGATTTTCATTGTAGTTTTATTCAGTCTCTCCATCTTAATTTCGGATTCGTATGCCCTATCTCTAACTCCTTCTTTCCAAATGCTTTGCAATTCATTGCTCGCTTAGCATCCTGTCATTCGATGCTATAAATCTGAACTACAAAATTACAAATAACAAAAATCAACACATACTCCAGACTGCACATCCTATCATTTCATTCTCCGTCAATCTACACAGAAAGTAACCAACAGTACAAAGGCATTCCTAACTATTTTTGTGGCAACTGTACACTTTGCCAGCACCAGTACCGAACAAGTGTGTCAGTTCACTTCCTTGGATACTACGCCTAATTGTTATTGAAATTACTTTCTACACAAGCCGAAGGGTAGACGGGTCGTTGTGCAACGAAGCTGTAGAGAGAGAGACAGAGAAAAAGATACGAATGCGAGACCAAACTCTTCTCTTCTGTCGCGGAGTTTGCATACTGCATATGGTACCTGTCGTTGCTACAAAAGCTCGAGGAAGTTCTGTCAGTATGAAGGAAACACGGTAAGTGATAGAGTAGAAGAGATTATACAGATGTACTGTTAAACATGGCGATATTCTGCAGCCGATTAAATGTAAAGTAAAAACCTTTGGTAGCAATTTGTTCGGCTTAGAACCATATTTTCAGGATTCTGGAAAGAAAACAATAATCGTGTAAATTAAGAGGTATAAAAAGTTTGTTTTTTTCCTCTCTGAAATATTTTTCGTTCCGTTTAATATTTGTACGGGGCAAGCGGTAGCGTAGTTGGTTGAAGCGCTATGCTACAAGTTGGAAGATCGAGTTGATTCCCGATGTCACTGGAGTCCTCAATTTACCTAATCCTTTCAACCGCATTATGGCCCTGGGTTCGACTCAGCCTCTAACAGAAATGAGTACCAGGATTCCTCGGGGTAAAAGGCGGCCGGCGTGTAAGGGCGACCTCGCCGCTATCTGTGAGCCGATTGTCTAGAAAATGTGATAGCCTCGAGGTCTCACAACACTACGGGACTCCACGCCCTATTACAAGGATAACTTTACGTTTATGTTTATACAATGACAGAACATATTTTTGCATTCAAGTTGTGTCTTCTGAGAACAAGAAAATACACTCTAGAACTGAAACATATGTTCTTTTCAGACACACGCAAAATAATTGACTGATAGAAAAAGGGCACTATTTAATTCATTTTCGCGCTTTAAAATCTATATTTTAAGCTTCTGTTCCCTTTTGTTAACCCGGCTGCTGTTTTGTCCTCGCGTTAGTTATATTTATTTTTTCAAGTACTTTGATTCACTACCACGATAGAGGCAGCGCATCGTATTATACATACTAGGTGAATCAGAACGTCTATTGGTGGGAGACATCACAGCTTAACACAAAATTCGCATAACAGCATTTTGAGAAAAAATTTGAGGCATGGGCACCATCGGGAATATTTTTTCCCCCCACAACCGAAGGCACAAAGAAAATTTTCTTATGTTTAAACCGCCTAAGGGCATTCTTACGAATCATCCTAGAGTATTCAGGATAGAAGGATTACATTTTTTAAAAAATAATGCAAATTCTTTTATACTGGTCAATTTATTTCTTTCGTTTCCATTTCGATTTAACCCAAATATTCAGGAGGTGGGGACAAAAGCTTGATTTCTACCTCTGAACAGTTCGCACGGTTTAAGGTATGCCACATAATAATAATAATAAATTTATTTAAGTGCTTGCCAACAAAGAGTGGCCTATAACAGGCGAGAAATGAAGGTGTTTATAAGAAAAGCCTGCCTAAGTTTAGAATTAGAAATAGAATTAGAATAAAATTTAATACTAGACAATAAAATAATAAAGGTAACACGATGATTATATTAACTCAGTAGGATTAAACAAAGGAAAATGAATCCTCAAGGGAGATGTTTTATTTACTGAAAACGTCCAGAGATCTGAAGATGTTGTTTGCAGCTGTGATGCACCTTGTTGAAAGGCTAAACACTGAGACATTACTGACGTTAACGGCGAAAAATCTCTAATTTGACAATATCCAAAGAAGGAAAATTATGAGATGAAACGAATTTACCCTAACAGCTTTAAAACGTAATAGTAAAAAGCAAAGGTATCCCTGTAACTGGCCGTGGAGGCCCAGAGGGTTGTGAGACGTTGAGGGTCCCACATTTTCTAGACAATCGGCTCACAGATGGCTGTAAGGTTGTCAGCCTTACGTGCCGGTCGCCCTTCCCCCCCCCCAAGAATATTCCTGGTACTCATTTCTGTTAGAGGCTGAGTCGACCCCAGGGCCATAGTGCAGCTGGAAGGCTTAGGTCAATTGAAAAAATCCAATGACCTCATCAGGACTTGAACCTGCGACCTTCCGGCTTGTAGAATAGTGCTTCAACCAACCATGCTACAAGTAAAAGAAATTTTGTTTTGAATGTGATTTTCATATAATTTTTAATGCATCGCTTCTGTACAGGGTCTACATCAGATTGTAGCAATTTAAGATCCTTGGCAGATTTTATGACACATACTATTTTTAAATCATTAGCAAAGAGTAGAAACTAGGCAAAATATTAAACAACAGAGGTCCTAATTTAGAGCCTTGTGGCACTGCTGACAGCATGGGAAAAACTGAGGAAGGGTTCCCTAAAAAGCAAATAACAAAAAATTTTGAAACTTTGAAACCAATTAATTTTATAATCAGAGAGTCCAAAATTACTCAGTTTGTGTGAAAAAAGATAATGAAGAACTTTATCAAAGGCTCGGTTGTGGTTAAAAAAATCGACTCAGTCTGCCCTTGTGAACTGACAAACTGTGACAGAGTTTAGGTAAGTAAGTAAATTGGTTATAATAGACTTTGAGTTAATAAAAATCATGTTGATATGCGTAAAGTTTCAATTTAAAATAAAAGCAGAGCTGATCATGGATAATACTATCAAATTTTTTGTAAAACTGGTTTAAAATTGCAATTGGTCTGTAATTAATAACTAGAGCCCTGGTACTTTAAAAAAGAGGGAACGACAGCCACTTGATTCCACGGAGTGTGAAACTTCCCTAGTAAAAACATAATATTACAAATATGGGCAAAAATCTCTGAGCAACCGTTGATGCTAAAGCTGGGGATTTCATCTGGACTGACGGGCTGAGAGGTTGATCGGATATCGAAGGAACGTTTAAAAAACCGGAGAATAAAAAGAGCATTGTTTGGAATAATAAAAGAAGAGAGAGAGAGAGTCAAAAATAGAAGAAAAATGATCCGCAAAGGCTTCAATAATACACTGATGTTGGTTATTACAGTTTCACCAGTTTTGAGTTGGGTGACATGCCCATTCTTTTTACCCTTCACGATCCCATTTGCATACCTCAACGGTTCCTGCTGGTCTTGTTTAAATTCCAAAGAGCAAGTTAACTGCAGCTACTTCTTTGTAACATGCATAAAATGGAAGAAATATTGTATGATGAAAATATGATTTGCGAAGATCAAAATTCCTGTTCCATCAATACTGTGAGAAATATTCTTACGGACTGTACTGCTTACACTAGCCACACATACAGTGAATGGCGTTAATGCATTTGCTATCATTCTTCAGAGAATAAAATCAAGCCCAGTTCTTTGATTATAATTTTGGAGATGGCTAAACAATTTATAATATGTACAGACCTTACAAAGTATAAGTATTTGATATAATCTCAGAGCTATGTTTCTTTTGGAGAGGATGATGTTCATAAGTTCAAGACAGATGTCAGCACTGGTCATGGCTTCCTTGGACATGTTTCACAATAAAACGATGTTTCTCTTCTGCCTCCTTTCACTTTTCAGTTGGAGCAAATTGCACAATCCTTTGTTACCTTCACATCAGGTGCCTCAATTAGGCACAGTTTGCCATTCAGTGTCTTCTACATCTGTTTAACTAGGTCATCCTCTTTCAATCCACACACATTCTTCAGTATTTTCAAGGTCATGTCTCCTCATGAACATCGTAATAAAATTTAAAATGCAAGTAGTACCCCACCTCATTGAGTTGTATTGGAATTTAAGTAGTCTCTGGTCAGGGCAAAATACTATTATTCATTGGAAGATCATCTCAATGAAGAATTCCGTAATATTCACTACTCATAAGCAGATGTATAGAAGAAGCTATATTTCTAATAAGTTTATACCATAATCCTTAATGCATTTTGATAATGATGCAGCTAGACATGTCATATATTGATGTATTTTGATCTACAGAATACAATACAAAAATGAATGAATAAATGAATCTCCTACCTTCCCCACCATTTTCACGCAAGAAAATAATAAATCAAAAACTGCCAATTATTTTCAACATATACGTGTCAATCTTGTTGCAAGCCCACAAAGTATGTTACCACTCTTTCTCAACTAGCAAGTAGAAAGACATGTCACTGTCCTTATAAGCTTTCTTCAGTTATTTTCCCAAATAAGTCATCTGGATTTAACGTCCATTATTTATCGTCCGTCAATATTGCAACACTCTTCCATTCACCACCCCCTTTTTTTTAGTTTAACAGTATACACCTTGACACTACATGTTTCAGCCCCAAACGGACATCTTCAGGTGTTCATTCATTCATTTATTCATTTATTTGCATTCTGTTAATCCATACAAGGTCAAACCAACCTATGGGATATAGAACCTGTCAAGATACAAATATAATATAAACATAAAATAATGATATATACATACATTCATAATGAGCACAATAAGGACATAAAGTAAAACACAGTATTGCATAACAGCAGTGTCACAAAACACATTTTGATCAAAGACACAAAGAAAAACACAGTCCTGATATGTTACAATTATTTTATTAAATTGTATTAAAACTGCTACACTGTCTTAGTTCATGTTAAAATCACATGCTGTAGTCCTCTTTTCAAGGTAAAACCACATAAAATCCTTTAAAGTTTCTATTACACCCATGTTATTACGGTGCATATTATTTCACCTCACATGGAGTGTCATCCATTTTCATAAATGTATGCCTGTCCAGAGTGTCTTGTCTCGGCAGCTTGCCTCTCACGTTCGTAGCCTACTTTTCAGTTATGACTGCCATATGCCCCTGGTTTGCGTGTTTCCTCCCCAGGTTGTGGTATTGTCTTTATTAGAATCAAGCCATCTGGAATCCATCATTATGTTCCTTAACACAGGCTCATCATTAGTGAAGATATATCATTCTCTGTTTCATTCTATACTATCTTATGGAATTATATTTTGGGGGCAAGCAACTAATACCAAGAAACTCTTTTTGATACAAAAAAAAGCAGTTCGTTTAATGACAGGATATAGTAATAGGCATTCATGCAGAAATCTTTTTAGGCAGCTAGGAATCTTACCATTGAAGTCTCAATATATTTATTCAGTTTTGCTCTTTGTATCAAAGAATAGTAAACTGTTCACTACTAACCATGATGCACATAATCTCCAGACAAGACAGAGAAGTAATTTATATCTCCCAACTTCCACCTTAACACTGTATCAAAAAGGTGTTTATTTTACGGGTATAAAGTTATTTAATAATTTGCCTCTTGAAATAAAGGGGATGGTTGGGAAATACAAGCAATTTAAGATTTCTCTAAGAAGATATTTGATTACTCATTGTTTTTATGACTTGGAGGAGTATTATAGTGTTAATGAATGATGTTGTAAATAATGGTTTTAAATTAATTTGCATGTTATCTTATACTAATTATATGAGTCTATCTGCATAAAAGTTTTATTGTATTTATGATAATATTTGTTGCCATTCATATTATTTATTTATTTAATTTATATATTTTTTGCTTTATATTTGTGACATGCTCTTTTGAGCTAAAATAATTTCTTAACTGTGTTTATGATTGTATTGTATTTTTATATTTTGTTTATATTGACATGTTCTAGTCTGTATTTTAACATGTTCTATATCCTATGGTTTGTAACCAGTTTTGTTGGATCTTCTGGAACTCAAAATAAATTACAATTACAACACATACGTGTATTCTTACCATAGGTGAGGTGGTTAGCCTCATGCAAACCACAAACTTGAGGATCAGGGGATGATTTTTTCTGGACCCTACCATCCCCCATTTTGATAAGTCTCTCCTGTCCCCATTAACATGACTTCTTTTCTCAAAAATAATGTCCTCAGTATTTGACCCACTTATGAAACATTACAGAACAGAGCCTGTCTGTCTGTTTACAGATCTCCTAAAATATCTTATTGCTCTGGAAGAATATGTTTAATATTTCTTTTATCCAAACAAAACTCATTCCTTAAACATGTCCTCATAAATTTCTATGACAGTACTGCATAAAATCCTGTAGTGGTGGATTTATAGTTATAAATTTCTTCATTTGTTCCACAGTCCTGTTAACTGCCATGGCACCTAACTTGTATTAATCCATAATTCTTCATTCTTATGGTCCACTCTTCCATTATGCACGTTAGTTGATCTGTAACACTTCACAACTATGTGGTTTTTACTTCTCAGGGTTCTGATGTTGTTACTGTTTCTGTCTGTGACTTCTGCCCAGTGTCCAGAACATGGTAATCTACAACAGGTATACTTACATATACACCTGATCGTCAACTTACGACCTATGCAACTTACGGCCACAAAAAAATAAAAAATAAAAGATGATTAAAATGTAAAAGTTTTTAAAAATAAATTATAAAGATGATAAAAAGATTAGAAAGGTTAAAAAATACTGTTAATAAATATATGGCCATTATACGACCAGATCGACTTACGACCTGTCAGTCAGAACGGAAGTCAGTCGTAAGTCGACAACCAAGTGTACACCTACATATCTGTGGCAAAGATGTGTTACTAAACTGAGAGATAATTTGGACATTTTCCATCATGCCATTTTGGTTAAATAAATAGAGGATTTTGGAAGCTGGTTCTTTCACTGATAGAAGAATATTTAATAATTCATGTTCAGCAACAACACTTGAAATACATGAAAATTTATACCTTAAACAATCATGAGCACAATGCTTGTTCTAGAAGTTGAGTCACAATAAAATTTTCATACCCATATCTACCAAACAACACTGCATCACACCGAAGAAGACTGTGATCTTAATGTTATTTACTTATTTATTCCAGGATGCAGGCAATGTGCAGGCAGGCTATGAGTCAGGTCCTCCAGTGACCCAGCTCAGGCAGTCTAAAGAAGCTATCTGCAACTTGATTGCTTCTAAGGATTCTACAGGTAAACACCAGAAGCAGTGAACAGAATGTTACAGTCTGTGATTCTATCTTGAAGATGGAGGTAGCAGATTCCTCTGAAATATTGATAGCTTTCTACCACCATCATATCAGAGAAGACAGTAATCTTAAGAGAGTTATAATGTTGGAGAAGATATTTTCAACAGAGCAGACATGCCAGAGAGAAAAATGTTAACTGGACTAACTTTGCAACTGGAATCCATTGCTGAGGAGAATTGCACAGGTCCATAACGTGCCTGTTGATACAAGCCATCATGCTTCAGACTAGCTGGTAACTTAACGTGTCTTTTTTTTCCTTGGCACTACAGCCCCAGTGGGCCTAGGCCTACCTCCATGAACTCCGTTCACTTCGGTTTTTCTAGATCTTACACATACGGTAGGACTCCTTGGGCGAGCGATCAGCTCATCGCAAGGCCTCTACCTGTAGACAAACACAGAAAAACGCACACACACATCCATGCCCTGAGTGGGATTCGAAACCACGATCCCGGCTTCTGAGCGAGCGAAGACAGTGAATGCCCTAGACCACTCGGCTACCGTGACCGGCAACTTAATGTGTCATAGGGAGTCTTAATTGTGAAAGTAACAATATTATAAAGATGCATTTAAGCAGGATAACTGTCAGTATAGTGACTTGGCTATGGACTGGAGGATACACTGGAGGGTTAAACTTCAGGGCAGGAGGGCCAAAAGAGATTTCTCTTTTCTTAACAGCATCCAAACTGGCTGTTGGGCACAGCCAGCCCTCTATATGTGTGGGTAACGAGGTTTTGTCCAGGGAGAAGAGAAGACATGGCATGAATCTGGCCACTCACCTCCATCCAGACCTGAGGTTAAGTTTGAAGTTATTTAAATCTCCCATCTCCCCTCACCCATGTGTCTTCATGGAGTGGCGCTTAATGAAGCACAGGGCAAACTTTACTTTTATTTTACCTTTAGTTATGAATCAACATGAAGTGTAACTTTGTTTTATTGTGTGCCAGATTGTTTCAGAACAAGATGACTCAAGTCACAATGCCTCTGGCTAGTATTTGGCAGGTGTCTGGTTTGAATCTTGGCTGGAAAACCGACGATCATGACTGAGATTTTTCACGATTTTCCTCCATCCCTCCAGGAAAATGCTGGGATAGTACCTCAAATTAGACCATGATCACTTCCTTCCATATCCTTTCCAGTTCATTATTCACTAATCATAATACCCTTTGACGCTGCATAATCTCGGATACTGATAGAATCGGTATAGAGAAAGGAATAAATAAAATAAACAAGCCTGGAAAAGTCACAGTAAAATGAAGATACACTTAACTGCAAATTAACTTGAGGCAAAAGTTTTTTTTAATGTCTGCTCAATTAACTTCAGCCTTGGACAATTACATGATTCAGATGAACAATAGGAGTATCTTATTCCAAGAATTCTTCATGGGTAAATCCACAGCAATGTGCTGAATCATCTGCAGTACACAAACAATTATATAATATGCAGCCTATCCTGTGCTTACCAGCGACAGCTTATGATAAAATTTAAGTCATTTTTCATAGACATGTATATAACAGTTGAAGTACGGAATTATACAACATTATGCAGTGATGAAACAAATATCATAGCAGCATATATGAAGTGTCCAGCTTTCTACAGATGTTAGAAATTCACAAATTGGCAGTCTTACAATTAATTAACTAACTATGCGGAGCACACACCTTGAAATGCTGACAGTTGAGCAGCCAAGAAATTATCCATCTTTTATGGAACTCAAAAATTTATCACATTGACAAGAGCCCACTACTCACCTTATCCTGAGCTAGAAAAACTGACCTCATATTCTCAGACACTATTTCTTTAAGAACCATTTTAATATTATCCTCACATCTAGCTCTAAGTCTTCCAAGTTGTCTCTATCTCTTTAAGTTCTCAATTCAGTCTGTCCCATGTACACTCTATGCCTGCCCATCATATTCTCTCCTCACCACCATATGTGAGCTGACTGTCTAGAAAATATGGCAGTCTCACAACCCTATAGGCCTCCATGGCCTGTTACAGGGGACAGCTTTACCTCTTTTTATTTTTTATTGTTTTATTATGTATAATATTTGGTTAGAAGTACAAGTTAAGTAGCTCCTCATTATGCAATTTTCATCACTGGCCTATTAATTCTGCTATCTTAGATCCAAAAATTCTCAGCACCCTGTCCTCAAACATCCTCAAAAAAGGGTCTTCCCCTAGGCTGAGAGACCAAGCCCTGCACACATACTAAATTACTGCTGTAAAATGAAGCGCTTATTCTGTTGTTGCCATTCTAAAACCTGAACATTCTTATACCTAAACTTTGTGATTTCAGGTAAAAGGGTAACTAAATTTACATAAATAAATATATTAGATAAATTTCAGCTAAAGGTGTTCTGTGGCTAGTTTAATTAACCAGCACACTAGGTTCACACTGATCACTTTACCCGCAGAAAAGCAGCTAAGCCTCAGATCCATCCTGGATATAGTGGTGAACAGAAAACTCTCCACCCAACCCACTGAACCCTAATTCAACAGTCATCCAGCCAACAGCCTAGTCACTATACTGACTGAGCCACCTGACTCGATAAATTTTAACTAAGATATACAACATCAAGTTCCATCAAAATCGAATGAATGATGGTGATGTGTATACGGACAGAGGTGATGAATCTGTAATACACTGTTATCTGTGAATGCTAAGTTTCAAGAATTGGTTTATAACAAAGCAGACGTAAAAACAGGTCCAAATTTTAGGCACAGTGACTGGGGTAATTGCACCAGGACCTCCATAAAATAGAAACAGAATCCACAGATTTTCCTGAGCCATTCACTTCTCTAAAATCATGAAGTTAATTTGTATTTTTAGCTATTATAAGAAATAAAAATAACAAAAAATATCATAAACTAAGTTTTCATTATTGCTAGAAGCCTCACATTTTGACTGCCCTAGGAACCCAACTGCAAATCTGACCCTGCATAAAAATGGGTATCTCTGGAATGGCATTCTATTTTATGGCAAATAATGCAAATATTGAATTGTTACAGTTTCTGGACAAATACATCTGTCCCAGTCTTCCCAGAATGATCCAGTTGCAATAAGTGTTACAGTACAAGGACTGAATCCACCAGGACTACATGGTTTTCATCTTCATCGTGATGGCAACACTGGTGATGACTGTAAAGCAGCTGGCCCCCATTTCAATCCATACAATGTAGGTTGTTCATAAGTAGTTTTGCATTTCCTGGCAAATAGTCCCATACATAAAAATCATCCTTTAAAAATAATAAAAATGAATAATTGTAGGAATATGAATGGAAGATGTGTAGAATATATTATTTGTGTAGAGAAAGATGAGTTAAATCTGAATAACTTTTTACACAAAAATATTTTCCAGTTTCACTGTTAGAAATCTGTATTTTCACATCACATTACTTGCTCTGAAAGATTAAGATGGTGCTACAGTTGAATTTATGAAATACACAGAACAGCCACAGATTTTTTTTAGATTATAATCCATTACGTTACTGTGTTTGGAAATACTGTTAACAATTAGTGTGCAAAAACCAAAGAGAACATTTGTTTTCATGTAATATTGCAGGTCACACATTTTCAACGATTTTCTGTGGCAACTTCAGGGACTTAAAAAAGATTCTTTCTAGTTCTTATATGCAGACTATTTAATGAGAAACTTTTGACACTTAGGAATGGGATGAAGAGACTAAGGCAATAAAAAGCCAAACTGCTTAAAACTTGTGGGATTTGACATTGTCACAGCAGTGACTATATAGTGTACTAACTTATGGGATGTGATGGCATGTAATCCAGTGGAAGGTCACCAAAAGTTCAGAGAAATATACTGCCTCCATCATTAAGGTCAAGAGTAAACTACGCAAACTACCAGCAGGAAACAAGGAGCAAGAAAACCAGAATCAGTACATTCATCCAAAATACTGTACAGTGTAAGACCGTTACTGGATAACAACCTCAAAACAAACAACAAAAGAACATCTGCTTCTAGGCAACAAAGTCATAAGCAAGTATATGCAGCCATTATTAAGGAACACATTCCCATGGAATCAATTGGAATATAATAATAAACGGTGTTCTCTATGTGGTCTGTGCCATGGAGTTTTCAATGGGACAAGTTTAGAAGTTAGTCAGTGGGAACCTGTGAAGAGACAACTTGGTCAGTGCAGTTGACGAATCCCCACTGTTAGGAGTCGTTACCAGGGAACGACTAGTTGAGACCGCAGCAGACTGAAGAGACTTGGCATGTGCTGTAGTGATTTGCAAAGTGTGGAAATTGGCAATAGTATTATAGTGACTTATAGTTACAACATGTAAATGGTCAATAAATTCAATCTCCAATCTCCCCATTTAGAGTTGCTCTACCATGTGACAACATCAGTAAACTTCAGTGGACAACATAGCATCACGTCTCCTTGGTTACTGTTACCTATATCTTGTAGGTTAAATTTCAATCACCAGAGTCTGTATTTATGGTATTGGTGATGCTACTCTCTCTTTTCATATACTGTACCGTTTTCTTACTCACAATTGCACTACTAATAACAATACAATTTTGTAGCATACCCACGGTGCACCAGAAGATGAAATTCGCCATGCAGGAGACTTCGGAAACATACTGGCAGATCAACATGGCAATGCTTCTCACCAGATAAATGACAGTCACATCTCACTGTATCCTGGAAATGTGGCTTACGCTGTGGGACGTGCTTTTGTGGTCCATGCAGGCAGAGATGATCTTGGAAAAGGTGGCAACGAAGAATCTCTCAAGACTGGGAATGCCGGAGGTCGACTTGCTTGCTGTGTTGTAGAAGCAGTCAACAACTAAACCACCTAGAAGATAAATGAAATGAGAAGGGAATTGTGTAATTCTTTTCATGAAACCAAACTCACTGTTATTATGCTTCACATGTATATTGTTACAGGTTTGAGGGGTAACCATATTACATCTATAAAATGAAGAAACACTTCACAATTCAGAAGTTCAGAAGACCAAACTGAATAATTATTATGTGACTTTTTCATCTTAATGGTAAACTACAGGAGCCTTTAGATGATATGTTACTGCTATCTTTTTTATTTTTCAGCAACCATAAAGCTAGATTTCAATCTCTTTCTTGGTGCATCATAACATTGCCATCCAAAACAAAAAATATTGGATGTTTTGGTGGTCTTTCTTTATTCAATTCTGCCTCCAGTGCTTTAGGGATTCTTTGTTTTGTCATTAGAATTTATATACATAATATGGGTCCATACTTTCCAATTAATAATAAAGATAATAACTAACACCTCAACAGATTCAGCTATATATAAGCTAACAAACGAAATTCACAAGGCATTAAACAGTAAAAATTTAATAGGAGGTATTTTTTGTGACCTCGAAAAGGCTTTTGACTGTGTCAATCATGAGGTCCTGCTGTCGAAATTGGAATTCTATGGTATAAAAGGTAAAGCAAAGCTATGGTTTGAATCATACTTTAGTAACAGGTATCAAAGAGTCGTAATTACTGATACAAAGCTAAATCTAAATGATTCATCAACATGGGGTAAAATGAGACATGGAGTCCCACAAGGTTCGATTTTGGGCCCTTT